>NW_024070196.1:29823035-30075333 GCF_014754425.2 Oryx dammah | reverse complement strand
CTTATTGATTTTCTATCTACTTATTGATTTTCTATCTACTTATTGATTTTCTATCTACTTGTTCTATACATTAGTAAGAGTAAGAATCATCAGTATATTTGATTATAATTGTGGGTTTGTCTGTTTTTCTTTTTTAATCAATTATCATTTGTTTCTTCATTTATTTTCAAAGTCTATTATTAGGTATATAGATATTTACTTTGAACTGTACAGTCCCCTTGATGAGTTGATCCTTTTGTTATTTTGAAATGAAAATCTACATTATCTCTGGTAAAACTCCTTGCTCTGAGACTATATTAATATGGCTATGAAATTTTAGGCCATTTTTCTTAAAATGTCCTTTGTGATTCCTGTCTCTCCTGTCTTCCTAGGACTCCAATTATACATATGTGAAACCATTATTATCCACAGCTCACTGAAGCTCTGTACATTATATTTCTCTAATTTTCCTTTTGGATCATTGTTACATATTCAAACTCACTGATCTTTATTCCCAAAGTCAGATATTTAAATGTATTTTGTAAAGAAAGTACTGAGTAGAATAACATACAGAATGCATTTTTACATTGTGATTAACATAACCAGATATACAGAATTTTTTCTGAAAAAATGATTCAAGAAAATTCCAAGAGATCAATACAGAAATTCAGATACAAAGAGATCAAAGGTTACATGGGACTGTTTCACAGAGAACTGAAATAAAAAGAAGTGTGAAGCAGATATTTCAAAAGGAAATTTATAAAATGTAGCAGAATATATAAAAATACCAAGAGGGATATATCAAGATTAAATTGTTTCAAGTCTTAGTGACTATAAAAATGATGATATCATATAGGAGATGTACATATAGCTTAGATAAGAAAAGCAATAAATATAAATTTTAAACTAACCTCAGATATACAGATGACACTACCCTAATGGCAGAAAGTGAAGAGGAACTAAAGAGCCTCTTAATGAAGGTGAAAGGAGAGTGAAAAGGCTGGCTTAAAACTCAACATTCAAAAAACTAAAATGGCAAACAGATAGGGAAAAAATGGAAACAGTGACAGACTTCATTTTCTTGGGCTCCAAAGTCACTGCAGATGGTGGCTTCAACCATGAAATTAAACATGCTTGCTCCTTGGAAGAAGAGCTATGACAACCTAGCGAAATTGCTCAGTCGTGTCCGACTCTTTGCAACCCCATGGACTGTAGTCTGCCAGGCTCCTCTGTCCATGGGATTCTCCAGGCAAGAATACTGGAGTGGGTTGCCATTTCCTTCTCCAGGGGATCTTCCCAACCCAGGGATCAAACCCAGGTCTCCTGCATTGCAGGCAGATGCTTTATCCTCTGAGCCACCAGGGAAGCCCTAGATAGCCTATTAAAAACCTAGAGAGCATATTAAAAAGCAGAGACATCACTTTGCTAACAAAGGTTCATATAGTCAAAGCTATAGTTTTTCCAGTAGTCATGTGAGAGTTTACAGACCATAAAGAAGGCTGAGCATAAAAACTGATGCCTTTGAACTCTGGTGCTGAAGAAGATTCTTGAGAATCCCTTGGCGAGCAAGGAGGTCAAATCAGTCACTCCAAAAGGAAATCAACCCTGAATATTCACTGGAAGAACTAATGGTGAAGCTGAAGAAGCTCCAATACTTTGGTCACCTGATGCTAAGAGCCAACTCATTGGAAAAGTCCCTGATGCTGGGAAAGACTGAGGGCAGGAGGAAAAGGTAGCGGCAGAAGATGAGATGGTTGGATGGCATCACTGACTCAATGGATGTGAGTTTCAGCAAACTCTGGGATATGGTAAAGGACAGGGAAGCCTGGTGTGCTGCAGTCCATGGGGTCACAAAGAGTCAGACATAAGTGAGTGACAACATTTACAGGGAACTATACAAGTGTATCATGGAAGAAATTAGGTATAAATAAGTGAGGTTCAGGTGAAAAGTCAACCCTAATACTTACATTCAATCATAATTAGAATAACTTAACCAAAAGAAGGATTAATAATTATCTATCAAAAGCAGACACATTACTTGCCGACTAAGGTCCATATAGTCAAGGCTATGGTTTTTCCTGTGGTCATGTATGGATGTGAGAGTTGGACTGTGAAGAAAGCTGAGCACCGAAGAATTGATGCTTTTGAACTGTGGTGTTGGAGAAGACTCTTGAGAGTCCCTTGGACTGCAAAGAGATCCAAGCAGTCCATTCTGAAGGAGATCAACTCTGGGATTTCTTTGGAAGGAATGATGCTCAAGCTGAAGCTCCAGTACTTTGGCCACCTCATGGGAACAGTTGACTCATTGGAAAAGACTCTGATGCTGGGAGGGATTGGGGGCAGGAGGAGAAGGGGACGACCGAGGATGAGATGGCTGGATGGCATCATGGACTCGATGGATGTGAGTCTGAGTGAACTCCGGGAGATGGTGATGGACAGGGAGGCCTGGCATGCTGCGATTCATGGGGTCGCAAGGAGTTGGACACGACTGAGCTACTGAACTGAACTGATGCAAGAAATTATATAATGAGAAAGGCATAGTAGGCCAAGGGACTATAATCATACATAGAGAAGCACAGATGAAAATATAAAAAGCAAAAGAAATAAAGGGATACCTCAAGAGATAAAAGGGAATATAGTATAGCTTAAAGTCATAAAAGTTAGTAGAAGAGTAATTAAACTTGTAATATTGCAAACTGGAGTTTTAATATTACAAATTTCTATGGAAACCTAAAGAAAAAAAAATAACTGAGAAAATGACATCTTCATGAATTCAACATGGACAGAGTCAAAGTAACATATAAATGTTTAATAATCCTTAACAGAAATGAAGCAGTAGCAACAGAGTTAGGCTGGAAGAAATTTACTTAAAGATCACTAAAGTGCTCTACCATTCTCTGACAACCAGGTATAAAAGAACAATTTCTAACCAGACACAGAGGACTTCAAGTATGCAGACCTTTAACCACCAGTAAAATACCTAAATTAGGAACAGGGGTTACAGTGAAGGGCCATAAAAGATATGCTTTAAATCAGAGTGTTTTAACATTCACATTTCCACAAAACAAGTATTTCCTTTAAACATCAACACTGACTGTAATAAACTTTTGACCCTAACTTAACTTGGATTTACATAAAGTTTATAGACGTAAAAGTAAAGTTACAATTGAAACAGAACTACAAATAGTCTCCAAATTTTAAGATACAAATAACAGTGTATCCAAAAAGTAAAATTCACATTTGTCCTTTTAGTTCAGTTCAGTTGTTCAGTCATGTCTGACTCTTTGCGACCCCATGAAGTGCAGCACGCCAGGCCTCCCTCTCCATCACCAACTCCCGGAGTTCAAGCAAACTCATGTCCATCGAGGCGGGGATGCCATCCAGCCATCTCATCCTCTGTCGTCCCCTCTCCTCCTGCCCCCAATCCCTCCCAGCATCAGGGTCTTTTCCAGTGAGTCAACTCTTCGCATCACGTGCCCAAAGTATTGGAGTTGCAGCTTCAGCATCAGTCCTTCCAATGAACACCCAGGGCTGATTTCCTTTAGAATGGACTGGTTGGATCTTCTTGCAGTCCAAGGGACTCTCAAGAGTCTTCTCCAACACCACAGTTCAAAAGCATCAATTCTTCGGTGCTCAGCTTTCTTCACAGTCCAACTCTCACATCCATACATGACCACTGGAAAAACCATAGCCTTCACTAGATGGACTTTTGTTGCCAAAGTAATGTCCCTGCTTTTGAATATGCTATCTAGGTTGGTCATAACTTTTCTTCCAAGGAGTAAGTGTCTTTTAATTTCATGGCTGCAGTCACCATCTGCAGTGATTTTGGAGCCCAAAAATACAAAGTCTGACACTGTTTCCACTGTTTCCCCATCTATTTCCCATGAAGTGATGAGACCAGATGCCATGATCTTCGTTTTCTGAATGTTGAGCTTTAAGCCAACTTGTTCACTCTCCTCTTTCACTTTCATCAAGAGGCTTTTTAGTTCCTCTTCACTTTCTGCCATAAGGGAGGTGTCATCTGCATATCTGAGGTTATTGAGATTTCTCCTGGCAATCTTGATTTCAGCTTGTGCTTCCTCCAGCCCAGCATTTCTCATGATGTACTCTGCATATAAGTTAAATAAGCAGTCCTTTAACCATTTGTAAATATATTTCAAATAAATCTAATCTATAACGCTATAGGAAATAAGTGATTTCTTTGGTAACTAGTTTCCACAATTCCATACCTCATACAGTTTTCTTCAACAATCTTCCCTTTACTTTTACAGGCAAACCATACTTCCAGCATATCTGGATTTTAAGAATCTGAAATACATGTCCCAAACCATTTGCTGAAGAGTTTGAAGAAAAGTTCTCCTTTTAAAACTTAGTGAAAGTGATGTCGCTCAGTCATATCCGACTCTTTGCAACCCGTCGACTGTAGCCCACCAAGCTCCTCCATCCATGGGATTCTCCAGGCAAGAATACTGGAGTGGGTTGCCATTTCCTTCTCCAGGGGATCTTCCCGACCCAGGGATCAAACCCAGGTCTCCCACATTGCAGGCAGATGCTTTAACCTCTGCACCACCAGGGAAGCCCTTAAATACAAGAATACAGTCTCTCAGAAAACCTCCTATAGAGACACAGAACTTCAGATCCAAGTACTAACATCAAAGATTTCAAGGGAGGAAAGGAAGCCAGGTTGAAAAAAGAAGAAGGAGGAGGCAGGAGAGGTGGGGCAAAAGGGGTGGTCTTACAGACATCTCCTGCCACCTACAGATACCCAGGCGTTATTGTCCTTTTCCCTGGGCCTCCAGAGAAGGGAGGACTGGAACTCGGCCCTACCAGAAATCAGACCAGACCAGAACCAGAATTCGAGTTCCCTGCCAAGAGGAGGTGATCAGTCTCCAATCCTCAGCTCAGGCTGAGGGCCCTTCGACCAGATTCCTGCGTCCAGGACCAGGGGACTAGAAAAACAGGGGAAGATAGAAAGGGTTAAGGAGAGGAAAGAGAGGGAACGGGACAGAGGTCAATAAATAAGTTTTAAAACTTACGCACAATAATTGAATTAACTGTGTCTTGACTTTACTTTGGCAATACTTTGGCCACCTAATATGAAGAACTGACTCATTGGAAAACACTGATGCTGGGAAAGATTGAAGGTGGGAGGAGAAGGAAATGAGAGAGGATGAGATGGTTGGATGGCATCACCAACTCGATGGACATGAGTTTGAGCAAGCTACAGGCAGTGGTGATGGACAGGGAGGCCTGACGAGCTGCAGTCCCTGGGGTCACAAAGAGCTGGACACAACTGAGCAAATGAACTGAACTGACTTTTTATTTAAAGTCAGATACTTTTGTGATAAATTATTAAATGACGAAAACAAACTTTTGAAATTACATAAGTTTTCACCACTTAAATCTGTTGCATGTTTAAATGGGAATAATAACAAAGTCAAAAATGTTTATATCTTGCATGAAATTGACTCTGCAGCTTACCAGGCTCATCTGCCCATGGGATTTTCCAGGCAAGAGTACTGGAGTGGGGTGCCATTGCCTTCTCCATTGATAAAGTCAGATAGCTTTAATATAGCCAACCCAAAGAAATTTTTTTAAAAAATTTTTTCAGGTCCACTTCCTAGTTTCCTGTCCTGCCTCTTTCTATAAACACCATTATACTTCATAATACATGACTCAGTACATTAAAAATTCAAGAGAATTGACAGAACTTTATAAGAAATAATAATAAAGTTCAAGAAGACTGTTAGAATAATAAAGTCTAAAAAGATTGTTAGATACAAGATCAGAAAACAAAATTAATGTTTTTCCAAACAGCAACAAACAGTTCCCAAATAGCTATGTCAGAAGTGGTTCTGTCTGAAAGTAAGAGTAAAATTATAGTTACTTAAACAAATAAAAGTTTATTTTTCTCACAGGGCAAGAAATCGGGAGATAGGCACCTGACTCAGTTGCTCTACAATGTCAGTATCTGAGGGTTTCTTCCATTTGATTTCCATGTTTTTAACATTTATGTTTTGTCATTTCTTATTCACAGAAATACTGAAGTAGCTCTAAGCACCATGTCTTCATATTTGCATGTCTAAGTACCATGTCTTCGTATTTCCTCTTCATACAAGCAGGGAGGACGGGGAAAGATATCAGCAGTAACACACCTGAGTTTTGCCAGGAAAAAAAAAATGTTCCTAAAGTTCCTAATAATCACCCTTCAAAAGATTTCTTAAGTGTCACTGGCCAGAATAGGTCACATGGCCACCTCAAGCTGCAGACAAAGTTAAGAAGTGCTACTAGATTAGCCAATACACACAGCCTGCACAGACTTTTCTTTAAAACCCATCAAAATATATAAGGTAATGAAGAATGAAATTTAATAAAAGATATGGAAGAGCTTAAGAGAGAAAATAATAAGAATTTACTGAAAGACATAAAATGAGACTTAAATATGCATAAAGATATATTTAAGAAATGAAAGAATTCACCCTGTAAAGGCAGCAATCACTTCCTAGTTAACCTATGAATCAATGGAATTCCAATTAGAGCCCAATTTTCTGTAGAAATTCAAAGTTTATCATAAATTTTACCAACTTTATTTACATCTGGTCACCTCTAAAGACGGATGGCAGATAAAAAGGTAGAAATATGTGTTTTTACCTATATCTATAATATTTCATTTCTCCAAATAGATAACTACTCTGAACATGGATAGTAAGCAAGAAATAAATTTGTATTGTGTTAAGCCATGTGATTTAGGAGTTCTTTGTTAACTCAGCATAACTAATTTATCTGGCTCATATAGAGAGAAAGATACAAACAATCGGTAAGTAAATTATGAACTGAAATCAAAATGTAAAAGAAAGTAGAAACCAGTGTTTTACTGAAACAGACATTAACCCAACTAAACATACCTAGTAAGCACATCACACATTAAACTTTACCCAAACATTCCCATTTTACCAGTTACACAAATCTTTATTAAAATGAAGTTTCTGCAATGCAACATTTAGCCCTGCTAAGCTATGGGTGGGTATAAAAAGGCAATGTGCAGTCACCACATGAGATTAGATTACATTCATGACTAATAAGTCAGGGATGGAAAATCTTATTGAAAGCAAGATAGTCACAGAAAGTAGGACCCAATGCAGCATAGCAGAATTGGAAGTTCAGCTTCCCTTGGGATAGGCTGAGGAACAGCAGCAATAGCTACAGTATGTATACTGATTCTGAGAAGCCCGATGCTCCCTAAGCCATCACTGTTTTGCTAACCCCAAAGAACTTAACACTTAACTTTATCCCTGTTTGTTTCTCCCCACCATGACCTCTGCCCTAAAAAATAAGATCTTCAGATTCTTGCATTAAACAGCATCAGTAAGACCACATCCACATCTAGGGAAGAAAGGAGAGTTAGTTTCCAGGTGTCCTTGATCAATATCTCTGCTTCTTGCTTTCCAGCAAAGCCCATTTATCCTCAGTCTATCCACTGAGTCAAAATCTTAAATGCATTTTTGACGTAAATTCAGTCTGAGGACAAAAATCCATTTATCTCACATTATCTTTGAGATGATCGTTAAGTTTTAGGTATGTAGTCAACTAGTGAAGCTGAAAAGAAAGGTAAGCTAAGTATAAAAAAGGCCTATGAAACAAAGTAAAACAAAAGTGATGTTTGGTATAGAATCAGACCACTAGTCACTGAAAGACTACAAAGAAGCAAAGAGTCAAGCATAGACAGCAAGTCCCAGTAGGGGATGAAACTGACAAGGAAGCAAAGAAAACCCCTGGTATAGTTCTGTGTGACTGCATTGCTTGACAAATTTTATATATTTGACTTCAGCAGTAATCAAAAAATCATTTAACATGTAAATAATTATTATATTCTATTCCTCCCCATCTAACATTCAAAACAGTGATGAAAAAAGAGCTATATATTTTGTGGATGAGGGTAAAGAGGATGGACACTTGCATACATTATAAATGAGAGCATTCATTGGTATAATCACTTTCAGAAGTATCATATTATGGATCAAACATTTAAAATGCTCAAAAACTACCACCTAGTAATTCTATTTATATTAGGATATCTCAGGAAATAATGGCACAGATTACAAAGTAATTCATAAAGAAAAAATGTGTGCAGTCTAAAAAAGCAAACAAGATGACATGTTAAATCATGAAACATCTATATAGTGAAATTCCTGAAAAGACTGAAAATAAATAATAGAAATCTACTGAAGAATGAGAATATATCCATGGTATTTTCATTAAGTAAAGGATAAGGTATAAAATAGTATATATGTTATAGTATCATTTTGTAAAATATACATACAAATACATTCATGCCCAAATATGTGGATGCACACCCATAATGACTAAATAAAATACAATTTTACAAAATCACTTATCTCTGGATCATAGGCATCTTGTTGTTCTTGTTCTTTTTGTTGTTGGTGGCGTTGTTCAGTAGCTAAGTCATGTCTGACTCTTTGTGACCGCATGAACTGTAGCATGCCATGCTTCTGTGTCCTCGCTATCTCCCTGCATTTGCTCAAACTCATGTTCATTGAGTCAGTGATGCCATCCAACCAACCATCTCATCCTCTGTCACCCCCTTCTCCTCTTGCCTTCAATCTTTCCCAGTATCAGGGTCTTTTCCAGTGAGTACGTTGTTCACATCAAGTTGCCAAAGGATTGGAGCTTCAGCTTTACCATCTGTCCTTCCAATGAATATTTAGGGTTATTTCCTTTAGGATTGACTGGTTTGATCTCCTTACTTTAAGAATCTTCTCCAGCACCACAGTTAGAGAGTATCAATTCTTCAGTGCTCACACTTCTTTATGGTCCTGCTCTCACAACTATATGACTACTGGAAAAAAACATATCTTTGATTAGATGGACCTTCATCAGCAAAGTGATGTCTCTGCTTTTTAATACACTGACTAGGTTTGTTATAGCTTTTCTTCCAAGGAGCAAGTGTCTCTTATTTTCATGGCTGCTGTCACCATCTGCAGTGATTTTGGAGCCCAGGAATATGAAATCTGACAGTTTCCACTTTTTCCTCAACTATAAGCTATGAAGTGATGTGACCAGATGCCATGATCTTCGTTTTCTGAACTTTGAGTTTTAAGCCAGCTTTTTCACTCTCCTCTTTCACCTTCATCAAGAGGCTCTTTAGTTTTTCTTTGCTTTCTACCATTTAAAGTGGTATCATCTGCATATCTGAGCTTTTTTATATTTCCCCTATCAATCTTTATTCCAGCTAGTAAGTCATCCAACCAGCATTTCATATGATGTACTCTGCATATAAGTTAAATAACCAGGATGACAATATACAGTCTTCAAGTACTCCTTTCCCAATTTTGAACCATTGATCCATGTCCAGTTCAAACTGTTGCTTCTTTCTCTGCATACAGGTTTCTCAGAAGGCAGGTAAGGTGATCTGATATTACCATTTTTTTTTCAAGAATATTCCATAGTTTGTTGTGATCCAAGCAGCCAAAGGCTTTAGTGTAGTCAATGAAGCAGAATTAGAAATCTTTTTTGGAATTCCCTTGCTTTTCTTTTGATGTAGTGGATGTTGGCAATTTTATTTCTGGTTCCTCAACCTTTTCTATATCCAGCTTGTACATCTGGAAGTCCCCGGTTCACTTACTCTTGAAGCCTAGCTTGAAGATTTTGAGCATAATCTTTCTAGCATGTGAAATGAGTACAGCTGTACCATACTTTTGAACTGTGGTGTTGGAGAAGATTCTTGAGAGTCCCTTGAACTGCAAGGAGATCAAACCAGTTTATCCTAAAGGAAATCAGTCCTGAATATTCATTGGAAGGACTGATGCTAAAGCTGAAGCTCCAATACTTTGTCCATGCGTTAGGGAAGAACTTACTCATTTGAAATGACCCTGATGCTGGGAAGATTGAAAGCAGGAGGAGAAGGGGACAACAGAGGATGAGATGGCTGGACAGTATCACTGACTTGATGGACATGAGTTTGACCAAGCTCCGGGAGTTGGTGATGGACAGGGAAGCCTGGCGCGCTACAGTCCATGAGGTCGCAAAGAGTCGGACATAACTGAGCGACTGAACTGAACTGTACTATACTTTGAACATTCTTTGGCATTGCTTTTCTTTGGGATTGCAATGAAAACTGACCTTTTCCAGTCCTGTGGACATTGCTGAAATTTCCAAATTTTCTGGCATACTGAATGTGGCACTTTAATAGGATCATCTTTGAGGATTTGAAATAGCTCAGCTGGAATTCCATCACCTCCACTAGCTTTGTTTGTAGCAACGCTTCCTAAGGCCTATTTGACTTCACACTCCAACATGCCTGGCTCTAGGTCAGCGACCACACCATCATAGCTATCTGGGTCATTACAAGCTTTTTTATAGCGTTCTTCTGTCTATTCTTACCACCTCTTATTGATCTCTTCTGCTTCTGTTTGGTCCTTGCCATCTTTGTCCTTTACTGTGTCTGTCTTTGCATGAAAATGTTCCTTTGATATCTCCAGTTTTCTTAAAGAGATTTCTAGTCTTTCCCATTCTATTGTTTTCCTCTATTTCTCTGCATTGTTCACTCAAGAAGGCTTTCTTATCTCTCCTTCCTATTCTCCGGAACTCTGCAGTCAGTTGGCTATATCTTTCCCTTTCACCTTTGCCTTTCACGTTTCTTCTTTTCTCAGCTATTTGTAAGACCTCCTCAGAAAACCACTTCATCTTCTTGTATTTCTTATTCTTGGGAATGTTTTTAGTCACCACCTACTGTATGGTACAGACTCCCATCCATACTTCTTTGGGCACTCTGCAGACCAGATCTAGTCCCTTCAACGTATTCACCACCTCCCCTGCATAAACGTACACTATTTGATTCAGGTCATACCTGAGTGCTCTAGTGGTTTTCCCTACTTTCTTCAATTTGAGTCTGAATTTTGCAATAAGGAGCTGATGATCTGAGCCACAGTCAACTCCAGGTCTTGTTTTTGCTGACAGGATAGAGTTTCTTCATCTTTGGCTGCAAAGATTATAATCAATCTGATTTGAGTATTGACCATGTGGTGATGTCCATGTGTAGAGTTGTTTCTTGTGTCACTGGAAGACGGTGTTTGCTATGACCACTGTGTTCTCTTGGCAAAACTCTGTTAACCTTTGTCCTGCTTCATTTTGTACTCCAAGGCCAAACTTGCCTATTACTCCAGGTATCTCTTGACTTCTTACTTTTGCATTCCAGTCCCCTATGATGAAAGGGACTTCTTCTGGGGGTGTTAGTTCTAGGAGGTCTTGTAGGTCTTCATAGAATTGTTCAGCTTCAACTTCTTTGGCATTAGTGTCTGGGGCATAGGCTTGGATTACTGTAATGCTGAATAGTTTGCCTTGGAAGTGAACTGAGATCATTCTGTTGTTTTTGAGATTGCAACCATGTACTGCATTATGGACTCTTTTGTTGACTATGAGGGCTACACCATTCCTTCTAAGGGATTCTTGCCCACAGTAGTAGATATAATGGGTCATCTGAATTAAATTCACCCATTCTGATCCATTTTAGTTTACTGAATCCTAAAATGTCAATGTCCCCTCTTGCCATCTCCTGTTTGACCACATCCAATTTACCTTGATTCATGGACCAAACATTCCAGGTTCCTATGCAATACTGTTCTTTATAGCAAAGGACTTTACTTTCACCACCAGACACAACCAAACTAGGCATCATTTCCGCTTTGGTTCAACCACTTCATTCTTTCTGTAGCTATTTCTCTGCTCTTCCCCAGTAGTATACTGAACACCTACCAACCTGGGGTGCTCATCTTTCAGTGTCATAGCTTTTTGCCTTTTCATACACTACTCATGGGTTTCTCCGGGCAAGAATACTGAAGTGGTTTGCCATTCCCTTCTCCAGTACACCACATTTTGTCAGGCCCTAACTAGCAGGGACATGACCTTCAGCTGCTCCACAGAGCTGAATGACATACCTGGTGCCCTGGTTGTCCTACTGCTGGTCCTCGCTGGGTGTGTAAACCTTGACTAGCCATCTAGTACCAGTCAATGTGCAGCCTTGGATCAAGGCAATGGCCCTGCTGGAATGGCTGGGAAACCAGGTTTTGGGGAGGCTGTAGTCAATGTTGGAGAACACCCAGGAGCCTAGCACTCCCTGGTCTCTGCTATCACTGGCCTGGGGCCAATCTCCTACCCAGGGGTCGCTGTGCACCCTGCACCCCATTTGCCGCCAATGCCGAACTCTGGCCCCAGCCTTTCCTCTCCTTCGGCTCCACAGGAAGGAGCTGGGGGCACTGGTCATTACCCTGCTCCCACCTTTACTGTGATCTCTGATCACTCCCCAGACTGCCAACACCTCTTTAGGCTGCCGCTGCCATGTCAACCCACAGCCATCTTGCTGTTGGGCAGCTGGGCAGTTTTATTTGGGCTTTTCTTTGATGTAGGACATTTCAAGTTTCCCAAGGAACACACTAAATAAAAAAGTTCTATGTTGCTGGTTCTTATTTTGCTGAGTATTCCAGCTGAGGGGAAGAGCTGTACTGCCTAGGACAACAGAGGGACAACCAACTGGAAAGGCTAGGGGAATAACTTGTGAAAAAGAAAGAGAAACAAGGGACAGAGAAGAAAGATGATTAGAGTATTTTGAGAAGTTTTGCACTGTAGTATGCAATTGAACTGCTTTCATGAGAATTTCAGAAAATGCTGCAGCACTTATACTTTTAGAGTTGGCTTTACAGTAGGGCTTGAGGAAAATGTTGCTTACTGGATCTGTTGATTTGTTTTGACTGAAGCTTTCAGAGATTCAACATAAGGCTAAGCCTGGCCTCTAGGGGAATATTTTTATTTCATATAGGAGAAGACCAGGCCAGGCCCTCATGGTAAGGCAAAACTCTGGGCATCAATTCAAAGAGGAAAAAAAGCAGATGGAATATAAATACTGCTAACCAAAATACTCATCTTACTATCCAAGATATGATGAATCAGGCAGTGAGCGCTCATACAAAAGGTGATAGAAAGCAGAAACTCAAACAAGGAAGTCTGTTGGTATTGGTGAGAGCCAAAAACAGATGTCAGGAAGTAAGCCACTAGGAGACTCAAGTTCAAGGTAAGAAATTTGACTCATTTCAGCATAAAACAAAATCTTCCACATTACAGATCAGAAGCCCATCTCCTGGGGAGTATAGAATATACAGCAGGAGTCAAATATTTTAGGGTAGAATCTTATAAAGAAAAGCAAATAATTTGGACACCACAGTGCCAAAGATAGAGAACAACATTTACACAAACACTGGTCAATTAATTATTTTTCAGAAGCTCTTATTAAACTCCTCTGACTTATAAAAAGAATGTATCTAGAATGCAAACTTCAATTCAGTTCAGTTCAGTTCAGTCGCTCAGTCATGTCCAACTCTTAATAAAACCCTAAAATTGAAGAGAGTCATAGCAGCAGATTTAGAAAAATAAGAGTTTTGGAAGTCAAGCAAACTATTACACTTCTCATTTACTATGATTTCCTAAAGCCAGAAAATGTTATTCAAAGGTCAAAACTCCATTTCAAATACAAACTTTAGTACTAAAAACAAATAAATTGCCAATCATTTCTAGATTATGCGGTGCTCCTGCAAATTAATACTAACCAGAAGAGCGTTTACGTCTATAAATGTAAGCAGACTTTGCTTTGTGCCCCAGCCCAGCAATACTGTGATCTGAGATAAAGAAGCTAGGGGAGGGTAAATTGAGCTTCATAAATACTGCAGATATAATTACAAACATCACAATAACTTTGCTACAGAAAAAGAGGGGGGAAAAGATTGCTTTTGCTATCACCAAGGCTAAAACAGAACACTTCATCAATAATATTATCCCTCTTTTACCTTAAAAAAGGACACCAAGGAAAATATGGAAGAAAGAAAAATACTCAGTATTTGCTGACATTAATTCGAAAGGCACTTGGGCCCCATTGGAGAAGGAAATGGCAAACCACTCCAGTACTCTTGCCTGGAAAACCCCATGGACAGAGGAGCCTGGTAGGGTACAGTCCATGGGGTCGCCAAGAGTCGGACACGACTGAGTAACAGGTTTGTTTGGTTGGTTGGTTGGTTTGGGCCCCATATTCCGCAACTCCCAGCTTGAACCTTGATTTCTTGGGTAACCTAGAACTGAAAATATGCCTCTAAACCTATTACAATGAACTTTCAATTCTAGGCCATTATACCTGACTATTAAAAGAGAATACAGAAGCTCACAGGTCATAAATTTTCCCATATTTAAATAACAGCATGGTTCTCTGCATGTGACACTCTAATAAAATATATGCTCTATATTCTACCACAGGGTAGTGGCTCTATAAAAACATGTGCTACATTTTTACTGCTTGCAAGTATAAACTGTGCAAGATTAGGAGTGAAGTCCTCTGAGTTCATTGAGATTTTTAAGCTGATTCTGAAAAACTGACAGTGATCAAGAGGCATGAAAAAGAACTAAGATGCTAGTGAAGATTCCTGAATAGTGCTGAGGAAAGTGTTTGATTGTTTCAGAATGTCTTTTTCTCAAAAGAAGATACATACATGGCCAATAAACACATGAAAAGATGCTCAATATCACTAATTACTAGAGAAATGCAAATCAAAATTACAGTGAGGTATCAACTCACACCATTCAGAATGGACATCATCAAAAAATCTACAAATAATAAAGGCTGGAGAGGATGTGGAAAAAATGGAACCTTTCTACATTGTTGGTGGAAATGTAAACTGATACAGCATTTATAGACAACAGTATAGAGATTCTTTAAAAACTAGGAATAAATCAACCACATGGACCGGGCAATCCCATTACTAGGCATATACCCTGAGAAAGCCACAACTATAAGAGACATAAGTACTCCAGTGTTCATTGCAGCACTACTTACAATAGCCAGCACATAGAAGCAACATAGATGTCCATCTAGAGATGAATGGATAAAGAAGATGTGGCACACATATACAATAGAAAATAGAGTCAGTCAGTTCAGTTGCTCAGTCATGTCTGACTATTTGCAACCCCATGGACTGCAGGACACCAGGCCTCCCTGTCCACCACCAACTACTAGAGCTTACATAAACTCATGCCCATTGAGTCGGTCATGCCATCCAACCATCTCATTCTACGCCATCCCCCCAACTCATCCTGTCTTCAATGTTTCCCAGCATCAGGATCTTTTCAAATGAGTCAGCTCTTCACATTAGGTGGCCAAAGTATTGGAGTTTCATCTTCAACATCAGTCCATCCAATGAATATTCAGGACTGATCTCCTGTAAGACGGACTGGTTGGATCTCCTTGCAGTTCAAGGGACTCTCAAGAGTATTCTCCAGCACCATAGCTCAAAAGCATCAATTTTTCAGTGCTCAGCTTTACTTATAGTCAAATTCTCACATCCTTACATGATTAATAGAAAAACCATACCCTTGACTAGACAGACCTTTGTCGGCAAGGTAATGTCTCAGCTTTTTAATATGCTGTCTAGGTTGGTCATAACTTCTCTTCCAAGAAGCAACTGTCTTTTAACTTCATGGCTGCAGTCAACATCTGCTGTGATTTTGAAGGCCAAAAAAATAAAGTCTGGCACCGTTTCCACTGTTTCCCCATCTATTTGCCATGCAGTGAGCAGCGGATGCCATGAAGTAATGGGACCATATGCCGTGATCTTTGTTTTCTGAATGTTGAGATTTAAGCCAACTTTGTCACTTTCCTCTTTCACTTTCATCAGGGGGCTTTAGTTCTTCTTCACTTTCTGCCATAAGGGTGGTGTCATCTGCATATCTCAGGTTATTGATATTTCTCCCAGCAATCTTGATTCCAACTTGTGCTTCCTCCAGCCCAGCGTTTCTCATGATGTACTCTGCATATAAGTTAAATAAGCAGGGTGACAGTATACAGCCTTGATGTACTTCTTTTCCTATTTGGAACCAGTCTGTTGTTCCATGTCCAGTTCTAACTGTTCTTCCTGACCTGCATACAGATTTCTCAAGAGGCAGGTCAGGTGGTCTGGTATTCCTATCTCTTTCAGAATTTTCCACAGTTTATTGTCATCCACACAGTCAAAGGCTTTGGCATAGTCAACGAAATAGAAATACATGTTTTTCTGGAACTCTCTTGCTTTTTTGATGATCCAGCGGATGTTGGCAATTTGATCTCTGGTTCCTCTGCCTTTTCTAAAACCAGCTTGAACATCTGGAAGTTCACGGTTCACATATTGTCGAAGCCTGGCTCGGAGAATTTTGAGCGTTACTTTATTATCATGTGAGATGAGCGTAATTGTTCGATGGTTTGAGCATTCTTTGGCATTGCCTTTCTTTGGGATTGGAATGAAAACTGACCTTTTCCAGTCCTGTGGCCACTGCTGAGTTTTCCAAATTTGCTGGCATATTGAGTACAGCACTTTCACAGCATCATCTTTCAGGATTTGAAGCAGCTCAACTGGAATTCCATCACTTCCATTAGCTTTGTTCATAATGATGCTTCCTATGGCCCACTTGACTTCACGTTCCAGGATGTCTGGCTCTAGATGACTGATCACACCATCGTGCCTATCTGAGTCATGGAGATCTTTTTTGTACAGTTTTTTTGTGTATTTTTGCCACCTCTTCTTAATATTTTCTGCTTCTGTTAGGTCCATACCATTTCTGTCCTTTATTGAGCCCATCTTTGCATGAAATGTTCCCTTGGTATCTCTAATTTTCTTGAAGAGATCCCTAGTCTTTCCCATTCTATTGTTTCCCTCCATTTCTTTGCACTGATCACTGAGGAAGGCTTTTTTATCTCTCCTTGCTATTCTTTGGAACTCTGCATTCAAATGGGTATATCGTTCCTTTCCTCTTTTGCTTTTGGCTTTTCTTCTTTTCACAGCTATAGTTCATAGTTCATCAGGCACTCTGTCTATCAGATCTAGTCCTGGTCTTGTTTTTGCTGACTGTATAGAGCTTCTCCATCTAGGCTGCAAAGAATATAATCAATCTGATTTTGGTATTGACCATGTGGTGATGTTCATGTGTAGAGTCTTCTCTTGTGTTGCTGGAAGAGGGTGTTTGCTATGACCCATGCATTCTCTTGGCAAAACTCTATTAGCCTTGCCCGGGAGCTGACTATGGCTCAGATCATGAACTCCTCATTGCCCAATTCAGACTTAAATTTAAGAACGTAGGGAAAACCACTAGGCCATTCAGGTATGACCTAAATCAAATCCCTCACAATTATACAGTGGAAGTGAGCAATAGATTTAAGGGACTAGATCTGATAGACAGAGTGCCTGATGAACTATGGACAAAGGTTCATGCCATTGTACAGGAGACAGGGTTCAAGACCATCCCTAAGAAAAAGAAATGCAAAAAAGCAAAATGGCTGTCTGAGGAGGCCTTAGAAATAGCTGTGAAAAGAAGAAAAGCCAAAAGCAAAGCAGGAAAAGAAAGATATATCCATTTGAATGCAGAGTTCCAAAGAATAGCAAGGAGAGATAAGAAAGCCTTCCTCAGTGATCAGTGCAAAGAAATAGAGGGAAACAACAGAATGGGAAAGACTAGGGATCTCTTCAAGAAAATTAGAGATACCAAGGGAACATTTCATGCAAAGATGGGCTCAATAAAGGACAGAAATGGTATGGACCTAACAGAAGCAGAAAATATTAAGAAGAGGTGGCAAGAATACACAGTAAAACTGTAAAAAAAGATCTCCATGACTCAGATAGGCACGACGGTGTGATCACTCATCTAGAGCCAGACATCCTGGAACGTGAAGTCAAGTGGGCCGTAGGAAGCATCATTATGAACAAAGCTAGTAGAGGTGATGGAATTCCAGTTGAGCTGCTTCAAATCCTGAAAGATGATGCTGTGAAAGTGCTGTACTCAATATACCAGCAAATTTGGAAAACTCAGCATTGGCCGCAGGACTGGAAAATGTCAGTTTTCATTCCAATCCCAAAGAAAGGCAATGCCAAAGAATGCTCAAACCATCGAACAATTGCGCTCATCTCACACGCTAATAAAGTAATGCTCAAAATTCTCCAAGCCAGGCATGAACCATGAACTTCCAGATGTTCAAGCTGGTTTTAGAAAAGGCAGAGGAACCAGAGATCAAATTGCCAACATCTGCTGGATCATCAAAAAAGCAAGAGAGTTCCAGAAAAACATGTATTTCTACTTCGTTGACTATGCCAAAGCCTTTGACTGTGTGCATGACAATAAACTGTGGAAAATTCTGAAAGAGATAGGAATACCAGACCACCTGACCTGCCTCTTGAGAAATCTGTATGCAGGTCAGGAAGAACAGTTAGAACTGGACATGGAACAACAGACTGGTTCCAAATAGGAAAAGAAGTACATCAAGGCTGTATACTGTCACCCTGCTTATTTAACTTATATGCAGAGTACATCATGAGAAACGCTGGGCTGGAGGAAGCACAAGTTGGAATCAAGATTGCTGGGAGAAATATCAATAACCTGAGATATGCAGATGACACCACCCTTATGGCAGAAAGTGAAGAAGAACTAAAGCCCCCTGATGAAAGTGAAAGAGGAAAGTGACAAAGTTGGCTTAAATCTCAACATTCAGAAAACAAAGATCACGGCATCTGGTCCCATCACTGCATGGCAAATAGATGGATAAACAGTAGAAACAGTGGCAGACTTTATTTTTTTGGCCTCCAAAATCACGGCAGATGTTGACTGCAGCCATGAAGTTAAAAGACAGTTGCTTCTTGGAAGAGAAATTATGACCAACCTAGACAGCATATTCAAAAGCAAAGAGATTCCTTTGCCAACAAAGGTCCATCTAGTCAAGGCTATGGTTTTTCCAGTAGTCATGCATCGATATGAGAGTTGGACTATAAAGAAAGCCGAGCACAGAGAAATTGATGCCTTTGAACTGTGGTGTTGAAGAAGACTCTTGAGAGTCCCTTTGACTTCAAGGAGATTCAACCAGTCCATCCTAAAGGAGATCAGTCTTGAATGTTCACTGGAAGGACTGATGTTGAAGCTGAACTCCAATACTTTGGCCACCTGATGTGAAAATCTGACTCATTTGAAAAGACTCTGATGCTGAGAGAGATTGAAGGCAAGAGGAGAAGGGGCCGACGGAGGTTGAAGTGGTTGGATAGCATCACCAACTCAATGGACATGAGTTTGAATAAACTCCGGGAGTTAGTGATAGACAGGGAGGCCTAGCGTGCTGCAGTCCATGGGGTCACAAAGAGTCAGACACGACTGAGCAGCTGAACTGAATTTCACTCAGTGGTGACCCCCTCCAAGAGGGCTTATGCCATACGCAAGTCTTCTGCACCCAGAGCCCCTGTCCCTGCGGCAGACCACCACCGACTCTACCTCCACAGGACACGCTCAAACACAGTTCTGTCTCAGTCTCTGTGGGGTCCCTGGGTTCTAGTGCTCATAAGGTTTGTTTGAGCTCTCTGAGTGTCCATGGCAGAAATTGGGTTTGATTTTAAGCATGAATTCACCCCTCCTACCATCTTGCTGGGGCTTCTCCTCTGCTCTTGGGCTGTGCAGTGCTGGAGCAGTGAGTGGCCAAGAGGAAATACCCCACATCCAAGGTCAGGATAGGTGGCTGTGCTTCGCTGGACCAGCCATGTAGAGATACCCCTTGTCCAAGGTCAGAGAAAACCCAGTAAGACGGTAGGCACTGGAGCGGCTGTGAGGAGATACCCCACAATGGAATATTACTCAGCCATAAAAAACAAATTTGAGTTGATTCTAGTGAAGTAGATGAATCTAGGGCCTGTTACACAGAGTGAAGTAAGTCAGAAAAAGGAAAAATAAATATTGTATATTAACCTGTATGTATGTGTGTATATATATATATATATATGAAATCTAGAAAAATGGTACTGATGAATTTATTTGCAGGGAAGGAATGGAGCCACAGATGTAGAGAATGGACTTCTGGACACAGTGGGAGAAGGAGAGAGTTGACAAATGGAGAAAGTAGGATCAACATATATACATTACCAGGTACAAAACAGATAGCTGGTGAGAAGTTGCTGTGTAACACAGGGAGCCCAGCCTGGCATTTTGTGATGACTTACAGAGGTAGGATGGGCAGAGGAGAAGGGAGGAAGAAGATACATGTATAATTACAGTTGATCTGCGTTGCAGTACAGCAGAAATCAACACAACATTGTAAAGCAATTTTCCTCCAGTAAAAAATTATATTAAAAAAAAAGAAAGAGATTGATTAACATTGGCACTGGCCAAAAAACATGTTGCAGTGCAGGTACATCTACAACCTAATTCACTGCATGACGCCATACCTAAGATCGATATTACCCAAAAGGGGTGTTTTATAGTTCATGAGAATAGAAATGAGGTCTTACTCACTGCTATAAAAACCAATCCTGACATCAAGTAGATGCTCAATAAATTTGTACTGAGGAAATGAATTAATGCAAAAATGAATAGATCAGGCTCCGAGAAGAAATGAAATACAATGTGAAAGGGAACAATCTAAATGGCAAGATTACTCTGTAACTCAACTTGAAGAATATTTGTTCAGACTCCAAAATCCTCTCTAACATAAAAGTGCGTATTGCTGCCCAGAAGCCTGAGCAGCACACACCTTGAGTATTTCAGTCCTGGTTCAGATGCCAGAAGAGCAGAGCCACTTACATGGTCTAAGCTGAACAGTTGTAGGAGAATGGATGAAGCTAACACCAAGTCACAAGAACAAGAAAACATTAAGAGTAGCTACCACTTAGTGAATGTTACCACATGACAGATACTGTGCTAACCATTTTCCAGGCTTTACTCATTTGAAAGTGAAAGTGAAAGTCACTCAGTCGTGTCCAACTCTTTGCGGCCCCATGGGCTGTACAGTCCCTGGAATTCTCCCAGGCCAGAATACTGGAGTGGGTAGCCTTTCCCTTCTCCAGGGGATCTTCCAAACCCAGGGATTTAACCCAGGTCTCCTGCATTGCAGGCGGATTCTTTACCAGCTGAGCCACAAGGGAAGCCCAATCACTTTCCAGGCTTTACTCATTTACTCTTCACAAAATACTTTGAGGTGTTTATTATTATTCTCATTTTACAGATGAGGAAACAGACCCACAGAGTTGAAGCTAACAGCATACTCAACAGCACATCAGTTCAGTTCAGTTCAGTCACTCAGTCATGTCCGACTCTTTGCGACCCCATGAATCGCAGCACACCAGGCCTCCCTGTCCATCACCAACTCCCAGAGTTCACTCAGACTCACGCCCATTGAGTCAGTGATGCCATCCAGCCGTCTCATCCTCGGTCATCCCCAATCCCTCCCAGCATCAGAGTCTTTTCCAATGAGTCAGGTCTTCACATGAGGTAGCCAAAGTACTGGAGTTTCAGCTTCAGCATCATCCCTTCCAAAGAAATCCCAGGGCTGATCTCCTTCAGAATGGACTGGTTGGATCTCCTTGCAGTCCAAGGGACTCTCAAGAGTCTTCTCCAACACCACAGTTCAAAAGCATCAATTCTTCAGTGCTCAGCCTTCTTCACAGTCCAACTCTCACATCCATACATGACCACAGGAAAAACCATAGCCTTGATTAGACGGACCATAGTCATCAATGTCTCTGCTTTTGAATATCCTGTCTAGGTTGGTCATAACTTTTCTTCCAAGGAGTAAGCGTCTTTTAATTTCATGGCTGCAGTCACTATCTGCAGTGATTTTGGAGCCCCCCAAAATAAAGTCTGACACTGTTTCCACTGTTTCTCTAACTATTTCCCATGAAGTGATGGGACCAGATGCCATGATCTTCATTTTCTGAATGTTGAGCTTTAAGCCAACTTTTTCACTCTCCTCTTTCACTTTCATCAAGAGGCTTTTTAGCTCCTCTTCACTTTCTGCCATAAGGGTGGTGTCATCTGCATATGTGAGGTTATTGATATTTCTCCTGGCAGTCTTGATTTCAGCTTGTGTTTCTTCCAGTCCAGCGTTTCTCATGATGTACTCTGCATAGAAGTTAAATAAGCAGGGTGACAATATACAGCCTTGACGTACTTCTTTTCCTATTTGGAACCAGTCTGTTGTTCCATGTCCAGTTCTAACTGTTCTTCCTGACCTGCATACAGATTTCTCAAGAGGCAGGTCAGGTAGTCTGGTATTCCCATCTCTCAGAATTTTCCACAATTTATTGTGATCCACACAGTCAAAGGCTTTGGCATAGTCAATAAAGCAGAAATAGATGTTTTTCTGGAACTCTCTTGCTTTTTTGATGATCCAGCGGATGTTGGCAATTTGATCTCTGGTTCCTCTGCCTTTTCTAAAACCAGCTTGAACATCAGGAATTTCACAGTTCACGTATTGCTGAAGCCTGGCTTGGAGAATTTTGAGCATTACTTTAATAGCATGTGGACATAGCTGATCTTAAAAATGAACCTAGGATTTGAACAAGGGCTGTCTAATCACAAAGACTTTTTTCTATTATAACACCATCTGGAATGATAGAGTTGCTCCTAGCTTCTGGAGGTTCTAACAGACTAATTACATTCAATCTTTTCAAGTTGATCCTAACCCTCAAAACCAATTTGCTGCAACAGGTCATTATGACCGCCCTGGAACAGAATTCTTTGTGACAGTTCCAGACTTTGTCATCAAATACATTTCACATGAATGAGACGACTTTTAGAGCTAATTGACATCTTTTGTAATCTGGAGTAAAACTGAATAGGAGAAACGAAAAAAAAATGTATGGGGAGAAGGGCAAGTAGGTGGGGGAAGGAAGTAAGAAAAACAACAAGAGGACAAGGGTACAGAGGGAAAAGGGAAAACAGAGGCTGAGACAAACACCAGATTATTATTTGAAAGCTGTTACTCTGCTAAATGAAACCTGGTACTTCAGGGTCTTTGAAAAGTAAGTGTGAAAAAATGAGAGATTTTTGCCAATAGACCCAGTAAAAATAAGCAGTTACAACAGTACAGCCCATTGTTTTGAACCTTCCTTTGCCTACTTACTAAATTTAAACACAATAGCCAGTTTCATAAATTCTTTCCACTATTTTACCTCTGTTTTTTTAATGTAGGTTGAAATTGGAACATTCTCTGTTCCTTTTCTCCATCTTTCAAATAAGTCCCTATAATATCTCTCAGACCCCTGCATGACCAAGTCTCACAGTGTCTACACATGTCCAGCTATGTTTCTAAGGGTCTTTGGACAGTTTTTTCCTGGTGATCTCTTTATGACTTTATTCTTCCGTTATTACTACCTTTACTTTAAAAAGGCTAGATTTAAGTGGTTCATCTAGCTTTACTTATGTTATCTCCAGTAAAATTATACACAACTCTGCTATAAACTCCAAAACCAAGATGCAGTTTTACTTTTTACTTTCAAATCACTTTAATTAACTGCTTCCCTATGAAGCTTGTATCAAGTGGTTAATCATGTCAACAACACTACCCTGGCTGCCATACTAGATTTCCTCACCACTTACCCTCTGCTGTAACCAATGGATCACTCCATGAAGCACTAAAGTTGGATTTACCATTCACTAGGTTCCAGGCACTGGGCAAGGTGCCACTTCACAGTCATGGACAAATTTCATAATCTTTTTTCTCCTCTGATATCCCCAATCGAAAGAGTTCAGATACTAGGTCAATTTTTTCTACCATTTATTCATACTACCCAATCTGAGCTGGGCTCTTATTAATAAGTTTATTCAGAACTTCATTCCATTATCCATATGTATAAATATGTGTTCAGTCTTTACCATACGCCAAGTCTAATTCCAGGCACATCAAATATGATGAATAAATGAGCCAGACAAAATCTCCACTGTCATGATGCTTACAATTTATTAAAAAGACACACTAAAAGTATATCATATCAAGTAATGATAAATGTTAAGAAAAAGCAACACTACATTTAAATTTGTTTAAATTTCCATCTAAAATTGTTTCCCTGACACATTCCCTTTAGTGATTCTGTCAGTTCCTTTTTACCTTTATCATATCTTCAGTCCTATATAAGTAAGTAAGTAAGGTCGCTCAGTCATGCCCACCTCTTTGGAACCCCATGGACTGTAGCCCACCAGGCTCCTCTGTCCATGGGATTCTCCAGGCAAGAATACTGGAGTGGGTTGCCATTTCCTTCTTCTTCTTCTTCTTCAATCCTATATAAAGTCCCCTAAATCTCTGTAGATAAATCTTTCCTTTAATTTTACAGAAGAGATCGAGGATGGTCGTCATTTATATTCTTGGTTCCTCTACCACTCAAACTATCTCTGTACTTCAGGAAGAAAGCTGTCAGTTACAAGCAAAAGGAAACTCAACTCAAGTTTGTTTATGTGCTGTGTCATTTCAGTCATGTCTGACTCTTTATGACACTTTGGACCATAGCCTGCCAGGATCCTCTGTCCCTCTGTCCATGGCAAGAATATTGGCGTCAGTTGCCATTCCCTTCTCCCAGGGAATCTTTCCAACCCAGGGATTGAACTCATGTCTCTTACATCTCTTACACTGGCAGGTAGGTGAAATGCCACCTGGGAAGACTCCCAAGTTGGTTTATACAATAAAAGAAATTAATTGACTTACATAAATGAAAATTCTAGAAGTAACTGGGCTTTGGGCACAACAAGGCAAAGATTCAGTTCTTTTAATTTTCTCTATTCTGCCCTTTTCCATGTTCAAGTTTCATCCTCAAGCTGCACTGCCTTCCCTCAACTGAAACAGTGCTGTCTGCAGCATGCTTTCTCATTCACATACTGGGAGTGAGACTGAGTCACTTTTACAAGATCATTAAAAAAAAAAAATCCTAAACTCTGATTAAGTGAAGTCGCTCAGTCGTGTCCGACTGTTTGTGACCCCATGGACTATAGTCTACCAGGCTCCTCCATCCATGGGATTTTCAGGCAAGAGTACTGGAGTGGGTTGCCATTTCCTTCTCCAGGGGATCTTCCTGATCCAGGGATTGAACCCAGGTCTCCCTCATTGCAGGCAGACACTTTACCATCTGAGCCACCAGGGAAGTTCCCCAAACTCTGATTAAACCATCACTAAACCACTCCAGTACTCTTGCCTGGCAAATACCATGGGCGGAGGAGCCTGGTAGGCTGCAGTCCATGGGGTCGCTAAGAGTCGGATACGACTGAGCAACTTCACTTTCACTTTTCACTTTCATGCATTGGAGAAGGAAATGGCAACCCACTCCAGTGTTCTTGCCTGGAGAATCCCAGGGACGGCGGAGCCTGGTGGGCTGCCGTCTATGGGGTCACACAGAGTCAGACACGACTGAAGTGACTTAGCAGCAGTAGCAGCAGCAAAACAATTATAAGGAAATGCCTTGGGGAAGACTAGATTAAGTCTATCATGGAGTTTATCACGGGCTTCCCTGGTGGCTTAAAGGGTAAAGCATCCGCCCGCAATGCAGGAGACCCGGGTTCAATCCCTGAGTCGGGAAGATCCCCTGGAGAAGGGATAGGCTACCCACTCCAGTACTCTTGCCTGGAAAATCCTATGGACAGAGGAGCCTGGGAGGCTGCAGTCCATGGGGTCGCAAAGAATCGGACACGACTGAGGGATTTCACTTTCACTTTCACTTATCATGGAGCAAAACAGGTGGAACTACACTGATAAGCTTACGACAATGAGAAGCAAACTCAAAGCTGGGATCAATTCCACTAACCTGCATAGCGAGGGAATGGTGGCATAAATAAGACCACCACAGTTCAGTTCAGTCGCTCAGTCGTGTCCGACTCTTTGTGACCCCATGAATCGCAGCACGCCAGGCCTCCCTGTCCATCACCATCTCCCGGATTTCACTCAGACTCACATCCATTGAGTCCGTGATGCCATCCAGCCATCTCATCCTCTGTCATCCCGTTCTCCTCCTGCCCCCAATCCCTCCCAGCATCAGAGTCTTTTCCAGTGAGTCAGGTCTTCACGTGAGGTGGCCAAAGTACTGGAGTTTCAGCTTTAGCAGCATTCCTTCCAAAGAAATCCCAGGGCTGATCTCCTTCAGAATGGACTGGTTGGACCTCCTTGCAGTCCAAGGGACTCTCAAGAGTCTTCTTCAACATCACACAGTTCAAAAGCATCAACTCTTCGGCGCTCAGCTTTCTTCACAGTCCAACTCTCACATCCATACATGACCACTGGAAAAACCATAGCCTTGACTAGACAGACCTTTGTTGGAAAAGTAATGTCTCTGCTTTTCAACATGCTGTCTAGGTTGGTCATAACTTTTCTTCCAAGGAGTAAGTGTCTTTTAATTTCATGGCTGCAGTCACCATCTGCAATGATTTTGGAGCCCCCAATAATAGTCTGACACTGTTTTCACTGTTTCTCCAACTATTTCCCATGAAGTGATGGGACCGGATGCCATGATCTTCGTTTACTGAATGTTGAGCTTTAAGACAACTTTTTCACTCTCCTCTTTGTTCCTTTTTTTCTTTCCTCCACAGTACATTCCTGAAATCAGTATCCTTCCTCGAAGCTAAGACAATTTGCATTTGGAATGACCATTGTTCTAAAAAATTACAAAATAAATCTGAAATTCAGAGTAATTCCAATAAATATTTAAAGTGTTGCTATATTGCACTGTGCTACATAATTATGCAACCAAATTACATTTATACTGCCTATTCTGATTAACTGATGAGTATTATACAGTTTTATCAGGTGTATTTATTTTGTGTATGCTGCATCTCTTAATACATCTATATCCAATGACTGTTGCAGTAACACTAACTGAAGGGAAGCAAAGAAACTAAGGGCTTAGACTTTAGACTTCCATGCTTGTGTGCTTGCTAAGTCACCTCAGTCATTTTCAACTCTTTGTGGCCCCATGAACTGTAGCCCGCCAGGGTCCTCTGTCCATGGGATTCTCCGGGCAAGTATGCTGGAGTGGATCAGTATCTTCCTGACCCAGGGATTGAATCCATCTTTTATGTCTTCTGCATTGGCAGGCAGGTTCTTGACCACTAGCGCTACCTGGGAAGCCCCTTAGACCACTTAGGGATGAAGATATAAGTTACCCAACTAGGAAAACAATCCAGACTAGCTGAAGTTTTAGACAAAAGTGAGGGGAAATTTAAACTGGATCATAAAGGTGAGAAATTATGACTACCAACTATGTCCTTAAGAAAAGTTGGAGTAGCAAGGACTAAATAGTTTATTTCACTAATCATCTTGACTCAAGATTTTTAGATAATGGCAAGTGGCCATTGCCTTGAAAAAGATACTGACTTAAATTGTTTTCTTTGAAAGGATAAATAAAACATCATGTTTTCCTCAAAATAGAGACCCTATATTATAATGTGGGAGCTAACTATCATAGGAAAGTACATGTGGATCTGTATCAGATAAAATTCATATACAATTTCTGCTAAGTCCAGCTCCCAGAACTTGAAATGCTCGCTCAATTCAGTTTCTTGTACTTCGAGAAAGATCTGCTATTAAAATAAATAAGAAATGTGAAATTTATATTAGTTGCCCCATTTAACAGACATTTAGCATCTATCTTTCATGTGAAATAACAATAAAGCAATCATAACATAACAGCTACTTATTTGGATTTTAATACCATGATACACATAATTTAATCATTCTTTATTATTAGGAAAACATTCTGGGATATTATACTGACTAATTATTACCTATGAACATCTATAAACAATAAATATCATCTATCAAGGTCCTAACAAAGCATATGAGTGACAATTAACAGTGACTTACAATGATTAAATGCTGGATAACAGAAATTTTCCTGAATAAGCTTTTTCTTTTTTATTTCAAAAGAACACAAGGAGAGACTATATGCATACATGTCCTCAAAATGAAGCTGATTCCTTTCCCAAGAACAAAGAATATCTCAAGTATAATGACCCACTGGGGTACAATGCAGTAGAAGAAATACACTGATAGACACAGAACATAACCAATTTGCTCCCATGCCAGTTATTTGCTACTAGGAAAGTATAAAAGTACACTTTTCCAGTTTCCTGTCACTATCATCTTTTGTGTCTTTACCAAGTCTACCTATAAGCTTCCTATGTGGCTACTGGGTTACTCTACAGTTTCTTGAACTCACATGAATTAAAACTTCATGTTCTTCTATAAAATTTTACCCTGGATTCAGAAGGTATATAATGATTACTTTCTATGATTCATTCATCACAATTTTTTTCATTATTACACTTAGCCTAATTTTCAAAACTACTTACTAAACTAAAATTAATTTTTAACCTTCAATCTACTTGAAACACTGCATTATCCTTTGTCCACAGTTCTTTCTCCCTTAAAGAGAGTAGTCATTTTTGAGAGGGGGATCAAGACAGAAGAATAAGAAAGCATGGACAAAAACATATCAAAAATACACTTACATATGGAGCAACTCTACCAGAAACTAACTGGAAACTGGCAGAACTCCTACACAACCAAAGTAGCAAGAAAGATGTCTAATAACTGGGCAGGGTAGGGGAAAAAAGCATGAGGTAGAGACCCATGACCAAAAGGTGTCTGTAAGGAAGAGGTCTACAGAGTAGATTCTTGCCCTAGGGAGTAAGTGGGTCAGCCTACAATCTGGACATCCCAGTCCTAGGGTCCTATTCAGAAGAGAAAGCCCCCTTGCCTGCTGGGAAATCCACTGAAACAGAAAGGCTAGAGAAGTCTAGACTCTACCTGTAAGGAGTGCCCCCATGCTGGCCTGCTATCTATCAGGCTGGAGAGAGTCTCACATTGGCAGCTCACACTTCCTGCTGCACTTTCCAATCCAAAGGGGCAAATGTGCTGTCCCTCTTCACTCCTACTAAAGCCTGGTGCAACAGGACATATATTGGTCTAGTACAAAGAAACTAGATGAGAGCATAGGTTTGGTATAGTACAAAGAGACAGACTAGGGCTCCTGGAGTGTGATCAGGGTGGAGTCACAGAGACCATAGTCAGCTTGTAAACAGGGACAGTGGGTAAGTTGAGGCAGACATTATTGGCCCAGGCACAGGGCAGTGTCACCAGAAAACAGTGTTGAATCACTGGGAGTGGACTCCATCCAGCTAGACAAATACAACCCTGAGGGTCTGAGATGTGATCTAGATGGAGTCATGGAGCCTACTGTCAGTACACGCACAGTGGCGCCAGGTCCAGCCATGGTAGACACTGTCAGCATACATACAGGGTGGTGTCACAAGAATGCACAACAGTCAAGCATTGAATCTTGGCCAAACAGGCTGCAGGGCAGAAGTACACAGCAGTTTGTTTCCCAACAAGAAGGCCTTATTCTCCCCATTCAACACCATAGCTTAGTGCTAGCTCTGAGGCAGACAGGTCCTGGGAGAAGTCTGCCACAGAGGCATTCCAGATCTCAGGCGACAGCACAGTCACCTCAATTCTGACAGCTGCAATGCCTCAATCCCCAGCCCCAATCTACTCCACACCATAGCCGTGCACTAGAGATGGGATGAACACAACAGAATGAGATGCAGCCATGAGTTGCTTGTGAGAAGAACCAAGGATGCCTACACAAATGGCATGGAGATCTTCTGTGACCACAGAGGGAAAATGGCAATAAGTACATGCCTATCCATAATTACTTTAAATATCAATGGACTAAATGCTCCAATTAAAATACACAGAGTGGCAAATTGGATAAAAAGGCAACAGAAGTCCTAAATGCCATGATACACCAGCTGGACTTAATAGATATCCCCAGTACACAGCATCCAAAAAACCCAGAATACGTTTCTTTCAAGGGTACAGAGAACATTCTCTAGAGTAGGACACAATAGGACACAAAACAAGCCTTAACAAATTTTGTTGTTTAGTCACTCAGTCCTGTCTGACTCTTTGCAACCCCATGGAATATAGCCCACCAGGTTCCTCTGTCCATACCATCTCCCAGGAAAGAATATTGGAGTGGGTTGCCATTTCCTTCTCCAGGGGATCTTCCCAACCCAGGGACTGAACATGGGCTTCCTGCATCAGCAGGTGGATTCCTTACCACTGAGCCACAAGGGAAGTCCTCAAAAAATTTAAGAGGACAGAAGTTACTTCAAGTAACTTTTTTGACCACAACAGTGTGAAACTAGATATCAAAACCCTAGGAAGAAAAAGAGGGAAAGTACAAACATATGCAGACTAAACAAGCTACTTAAAAAACCAATGGAACAATAATCAAATCAAAGAAAAAAATTAGAAAATATCTCAAGAAAAACAACAATGAAAATATAACCTTACAAAACTTACAGAGTGCAGAAAAAGCAGTTTGTCCTAACAGAAAACAGATATATAGCCCTCCTCAACAAACAAGAAAAATCTCAAATATACAATCTAACCTACCACTTAAATGAATTAGAGAAAGAAGAACAAACAAAATCCAAAGTCAGCAGAAGGAAGCAAATAATAAAGACCAGATAAGTAAAATGGAGAACAGAAAAACAACTGAAAAGCTTTAAAACCAAGAATTGGGAAAAAAACCTAAACAGACATTTCTCCAAAGAAGACATACAGATGGCTAACAAACACATGAAAAGATGCTCAACATCACTCATTACTAGAGAAATGCAAATCAAAACTACAATGAGATATCACCTCACACCAGTCAGAGTGGCCATCATCAAAAAATCTACAAACAGTAAATGCTAGAGAGGATGTGGAGAAAAGGGAACCCTCTCGCACTGCTGGTGGGAAAGTAAATCAATACAGCAACTATGGAAAACAGTATGTATACCTATGGATGACTTCTGTAGAGCAATTATCCTTCAATTTAAAAAAAAAAAATTTTTTTTTAAGGAGGAAAAAAAAACAAGAATTTGTTTTTTGAAAAGATAACCAAAATTGCCAGTCAGGCTCTTTAAGAAGAAAAGGCAGAGGATCCTAATAAAATAAGAAATGAAAGATAAGAAATAACAATTGATACCACAGAAATACAAAAAAAAATCCTAACAGAATTATATGAAGTGAATTATAGGTTAATAAATTGGGCAATCTAGAAGAAATGATTAGGTTTCTAGAAAAGTATAATCTGATAAAACTGAGTCAAGAAGAAATAAATAATTTGAACAGACTGATCACTGGAAGTGAAACAACCTATAATAAATAAACTTCCTGCAAAGTCCATGACTAGATGGCTTCACAGGCAAATTCTACCAACTACACCAAGACTTATAGCTATCTTGCTCAAACTATTCAAAAAATTTGAAGAGGAAAGAACACTCACTCCCAATTCATTTTATGAAGTCACTATCACCCTGATATCAAAACCAGAAAAGACACCACAAAAAAAAGAAAATTACAGGCCAATATCTTTGATGAATATAGATGTAAAAATTCTCATCAAAATATTAGTAAACCAAATCAAAGACTATATTAAAAGGGTCATACACTGTGCTTAAGGTGGGTTAATTCCAGGATCACAAAATGGTTCACCATAAGAAATCAATCAGTGAGATAGATCACATCAACAAAAAACAAAATTAATATGATCATCTTAATAAACACATAGAAAAGCATTCATCAAAATTCAACATATATTCATTATAAAAACTCTCACAAAGTGGGTATAAAGGGAACATATCTCAACATAATAAAAGTTATTTATGAAAAACCACAGCCAACATAGTATTTCTTGGTAAAAAAAAAAAATGAAAATCTTCTTGCTAAATTCAGGAACAAAGATACACACTCTCACCACTTCTATTCAACACAGTATTGGAAATCCTAGTCAAAACAATCAAACAAGAAAAAGAAATAAAAGGGATCCAAACTGGAAGAAGAGAGGTAAAACTGTCACTATTTTCAGATGATATGATACTCTATATAGAGAACCCTAAAGTCTCCACACAAAAACTATTAGCACTAACTGAATTCAGCAAAATGCCAGGATACAAGATTAATATAGAGAGATCCATTGCATTTTTTACACTAATAATGAAATATCAGAAAGAAAGAGCACAAAAGCAATCCTGTTTAAAATCACTTCAAAAAATAATAAAATACCTAAGAATAAATATAACCAAGGCAGTTATGGACCTGGATGTTGAAAACTATAAAACACTCATAAAGGAAATTGAAGATGGAGTTTAAAGAAATGAAAAGATATACCATATTCCTGAATTGAAAGAGTTAATTTTGTTAAAATGTCCATTGCACTCAAAGCAATCTATAGATGTAAAGTGATCCCTATCAAATTACCCCTGATATTTCTCACAAAACTAGAACAAATAATTCTTAAATTTATTTGGAACAGGAAAGACCCAAAGTTGGCAAAGCAATTCTGAGGAAAAAGAACAAAGCTGGAGGCATAACCCTTCCAAATTTCAGACTATACTACAAATATACAGTAATCAAAGCACCACAAAAATACAGATCAATTGAACAGAACAGAGAGCCCAGAAATAAACCCATGTACTGATGGTCAATTAATTGATGACAAAGAAGGCAATAAAATGAAGAAAAGAGAGTCTTTCCAACAAACTGTGTTGGGAAAGCTGGACAGATACATGTAAACCAATTAAATCAGAACATTTCATCACACCATATACAAAAATAAACCCCAGAAGGTTTAAAGACCTAAATATAAGATATGACACCATATAACTTCTATAAATAATACAGGCAAAACATTCTCTGATGTAAGTTGCAACAATATTTTCTTAGATAAGCCTTGCAAAGCAAAAGAAATAAAAGCAAAAAACAAATAGGACCTAATCAAACTTAAAAGCCTTTGCACAGCAAAGGTAACCATCAACAAATGAAAAGACGATCTAGAGAATAGGAGGCAATGTTTACAAATGATGCAACCCACAGGCATTAATATTCAAAATACACAAACAGCTGAAACAACTCAATATCAGAAACACAAACAACTCAATCAAAAAATGGGCAGATGTAGTATACAGTCTGAAGTCAGGAAGATTGATTGCTCCAGTTCCATTCTTCTTTCTTAAGATTACTCTGGCTATTCAAGGTTTTTTGTGTTTCCACACTAACTGTGAAATTATTTGTTCTAGTTCTCTGAAAAATATCTTTGGTAGCTTGATAGGGATTGCATTCAATCTATCGATTGCTTTGGGATATATATTCATTTTCACTATATTGATTCTTCCAATCCATGAACATGGTGTATTTCTCCTTCTATTTGTGTCATTTTTAATTTCTTTCATCAGTGTTTTATAGTTTTCTGTATATAGGTCTTTTGTTTCTTTAGGTAAATTTATCCTAAGTTGCCAGGAGCCACCACGGGAGATCCCACCCATGACAAGGTCAAGTGGAAGAGAACTGTTAAGCAAGACTTCAGAACTCAAAGGGCTCCCTAGGCTTTCTTGAGCATCTATCCCAAAACCAGAATCTGTCTGTTTTACTATTTCATGACTTTCATCAACTCCTGTGACATTAACAGGGGACTAACCCTGACCACCTTTCTCTGGAGAAAATCAAATTAGGGCTATAGCTAATAAGTCTCCTGGACATGAGAGGAATATTTCAAATCAAACCCCCTCTGTTAGCATTCTAGCTTGCTCGGCAGGTATATCCAGACTCTTGCAGCTACGCATGTGATTATTTATAGCCTCCCAACTGTGAGAGGCACAGGAAGCCTAAAACATAGAGCCTTTCAAAGAGTTAAAAGTGCTGGTATAGGATTTCATTATTGGGCCAATGCTTGTTGCTAAGTTCCCATATCTCTTATCCACTGTGCACCTGGGAGTGCATTAGTTAACATAGTTGAAAAGTAAGAAAAACAAGTGTAGTCTTGAAATTAACCACATCAGATTTTTGAGCTAATTGGTTCTTTCTTGTAACTCACTGCACCTTTGCTCCATGAGAAATGTAACTTGTTTAATACTTTCTGAAGCTGACATAGATTAGAAATATAAGAAAAACATTTCAAGGGAAAATAAGTTTTCTGGTTGAACAGCCTTTATCAAAAGAGAGTCATAAAATGTTCACAGGCCTCCAAGGCCAGAAGATAATGTACACAATATTGTTTATGGGAAAGGTTTGCAGAAAAAATCCTGGTTTCGATAAAGAAAAAAAAGATGTAATGTTTGGGCTGACTCTGTATGACTTTGCATCTTCCATGTCCCTCTATGTATAAGACAAGGTATAAAAGTACCTTTTAAAATAAAGCTATTGGGCCTCGCTCCAAGAAGCTTGGTCACCCCGTGTTTTTTTTTTCTCTTTTTTTCTCTTTCTTTTTCAGGCTGATCCCTTGGAACATAGAGGCTCCCTGCGTTCACTTTCCTGCCTGAGCTTCTAAGACTTTATTAGCTTTCTGTGTAAACCAAGAAATATCAGCCTCTTTCTCTCCTCTATTTTCTTATCACAATATTCTTTCCTTATCTCTCTCTAAATCATCTGCTGACGCTGTTTTTCCTTCAGGTTCCCCTGGATCCTGCGGGGGCTGGACCCCGGCACTAAGTATTTTATTCTTTTCATTGCAATGGTGAACAAGATTGTTTCCTTAATGACTCTGGTTTTTCATTGTTTACAGGAATGCAAAGGGTTTCTGTGTATTAATTTTATATCTTGCAACTTTACTATATTCATTGATCAGCTTTAGTAATTTTCTGGTGGTGTCTTTAGGGTTTTCTATGTATAGGATCATGTCACCTGCAACAGTGAGAGTTTTACTGCTTCTTTGCAAAACAATCTAGATTCCTTTTACTTCTTTTTATTCTCTGATTGCTGTGGCTAGGACTTCCAATACTATGCTGAATAGTAGTGGTGACAGTGGGCATCCTTGTCTTTTTCCCAATTTTACAGAAAATGCTTTCAACTTTTTGCCATTGAGGATAATGTTTGCTGGGGGGTTGTCATATATGACTTTTAATATGTTGAGGTATGTTCCTTCTATGCCTGCCTTCTGGAGAGTTTTTGTCATAAATGGGTTTTGAATTTTGTCAAAGGCCTTCTATGCATCTACTGAGATAATCATATGGGTTTTGTCTTTCAATTTGCTAATACGGTATATCACATTGATTTGTGAATACTGAAGAATCATTGCATCCCTAGGATAAAGCCCACTTGGTCATGATGTATGATCTTTATAATATGCTGTTGGATTCTGTTTGCAAGAATTTGAAGAGGAGTTTTGCATCTATGTTCATCAGTGATATTGGCCTGCAGTATTCTTTTCTGTGGCATCTTTGTTTGGTTTTGGTATTAGGGTGATAGTGGGCTCATAGAATGAGTTTTGGAGTTTATCTTCCACTAAAATTTTCTGGAAGAGTTTCAGTAGGATAGGTACCAAATTTTTGGTAGAATTCACCTGTGAAGCCATCTGGTCCTTTTGTTTGTTGGAAGATTTTTTTATTATAGTTTTAATTTCTGTGCTTGTGATTGGTCTGTTCAGATCTTCTATTTCTTCCTGGCTCAGATTTGGAAGGTTATACTTTTCTAAGAATTTGCCCATTTCTTCTAAGTTGTCCATTTTATTGGCATATAGTTGCTCATAGTAGTGTCTTATACTCTTTTGTACTTCAACCCAGCAATCCCACTGCTGGGCATACACATCAAGGAAACCAGAATTTAAAGAGACACATATACCACAATGTTCACTGTAGCACTATTTACAATAGCTAGGGCATGGAAGCAACCTAGATCTCCATCAGCAGACAAATGGATAAGGAAGTTGTGGTACATATACATAATGGAATATTCAGTTCAGTTCAGTCACTGAGTCATGTCCGACTCTGAGACACCATGGACTGCAACACATCGGCTTCCCTGTCCATCTCCAACTTCCAGAGCTTGCTCAAACTCATGTCCATCGAGTTAGTGATGACATCCAGCCATCTCATCCTCTATCATCCTTTTCTCCTCCTGCCTTCAATCTTTCCCAGTATCAAAGTCCTTCCCAATGAGTCAGTTCTTCACATCAGATGGCCAAAGTATTGGAGTTTCAGTTTCAGCATCAGTCCTTCCAATGAACCGTCAGGACATTGACTGGTTTGATCTCCTTGCAGACCAAGGGACTCTCAAGAGTCTTCTCCAACACCACAGTTTGAAAGCATCAATTCTTCAGCTATCAGCTTTCTGTATAGTCCAACTCTCACATCCATACATGACTACTGAAAAAAACCATAGCTTTTACTAGACGGACCTTTGTTGGCAAAGCAATGTCTCTGCTTTTTAATATGTTATCTAGGTTGGTCATAGTCTTTCTTCCAAAGGGCAAGTGTCTTTTAATTTCATGGCTGAAGTACCATTTACAGTGATTTTGGAGCCCAAGAAAATAGTTTCTCACTGTTTCCATTGTTTCCCCATGTATTTGCCATGAAGTGATGGGACCAGATGCCATGATCTCAGTTTTAGAATGTTGAGTTTTAAGCCAACTTTTTCACTCTCCTCTTTCACTTTCATCCAGAGGCTCTTTAGTTCTTCTTAGCATTCTTCCATAAGAGTGGTGTCATCTGCATATCTGAGGTTATTGATATTTCTCCCAGCAGTCTTCATACAGCCCAGCATTTCACATGATGTATTCTGCATATACATTAAATAAGCAGGATGACAACATACAGCCTTGATGTACCCCTTTCCTGATTTGGAACCAGTCTGTTGTTCCATGTCCAGTTCTAACTATTGCTTCTTGACCTGCATACAGATTTCTCAGGAGGCAGGTAAGGAGGTCTGGTATTCCCACCTCTTTAAGAATTTTCCACAGTTTGTTGTGATTCACACAATCAAAGGCTTTGGCGTAGTCAATAAAGCAGAAGTAGATGTTTTTCTGGAACTTTCTTTCTTTTTCAGTGATCCAATGGATGTTGGCAATTTGATCTCTGGTTCCTCTGCCTTTTCTAAATCCAGCTTGAACATCAGGAAGTTCACGGTTCACATATTGCTGAAGCCTGCCTTGGAACACATGAACATGTGGAAATTCATGGTTCATATACTATTGAAGCCTGGCTTGGAGAATTTTGAGCATTACTTTGCTAGTGTGTGAGATGAGTGCAATTGTGTGGTAGTTTGAACATTCTTTGTCATGGAATATTGGAATATTACTCAGCTATGAAAAAGAATGCATTTGAGTCAGTTCTAATGAGGTGGATGAAACTGGAGCCTATTATACAGGGTGCAGTTAGTCAGAAACAGAAATACCAATAAAGTATATTAAGGTATTTATGTGGAATTGAAAGATGGTAATGGCGATCCTACATGCAAGGCAGCAAAAGAGACACAGATGTAAAGAACAGATTTTTGGACTAGGTGGGAGAAGGCGAGGGTGATTTCAGAGAATAGCAATGAAACATGCATGTTACCATATGTAAAATAAGATGACCAGTGCAAGTTCAAAGCATGAAGCAGGGTACTCAAAGCTGGTGCTCTGGGACAACCCAGAGGGATAGAGTGGGGAGGGAGGTAGGAGGGGGCTCAGGATGGGGAGACACATGTCCACCCTTTGCTGATTAATGTCAATGTATGGCAAAAACCATCACAATACTGTAAAGTAATTATCCTCCAATTAAAATAATAATAAAACAATTAAGTTACAGAATAGGGAGTCTAATAACTAATATTATAATATCTTTAGTGACAGTAACTAGATCTATTGTCATGATCATCTCATTTTTATATATATAACATATATATAATTACATATATACATATAAATGTCAAACCACTATATTATACACCTGAAACTAATGTAAAATTAGATGATGATTCTTAAAAAAAAAAAAAAATAGGCAGATGACCAAAACATTTTTTTCCAAAGAAGACATACAGATGGCCAACAAGCAAATGAGGAGATGTTCAACTCTGTTACTTAGTAGAGAAATGCAAATCAAAACCACAATGACCTCATACAGGTCAGAATGGCTATCATCAAAAAGTCTATAAGAAATAAATACTGGAGAGGATGTGGGAAGAGAATCCTTGTGCACTGTTAGTGGGAATGTAAATTGGTGCAGCTATTATAGAAAATGGAAAATAGTACAGAGGTTATTTTAAATACTAAGAATTGAGCTACCATATGATTCAGGAGATTAATTCCTGGGAATATATCTCAAAAAGATGAAAACTCTAATTCAAAAAAGATACATGCAACCCAATATTCACTGAAGCATTATGTATCAATACAACAGCCAAGACATGAAAATAACTCAAGTGCCTATCAACAGACAACTGGCTTAAGAAGATATGTGGAATATATATATACATACAGTGGAATATTACTCAGCCATAAGAGTTAATCAAACACTGTCATTTGTAGCAACATAGATGGACCTAGAAAATACTATACTTAGTGAAATGCATCAAAGACAGATACTCTATGGTATGATTTACATGTGGAATCTAAAATAATACAAATTGAATCTATATACAAAATAGAGACAGACCTAGAGACAAAGAAAACAAACATGATTACCAAAGGGGAGAGGGAAGGGAGAAGGGACAAATTAGGAGTGCGGGATTAACAGAGATAAACTAATATATGAAAACAGATAGGCAACAAGGATTTACTGTACAGCACAGGGAATTATATTCAATAAACTATTATAATTATCTATAATGGAATATAATTTTTTTAAAAATATATATATATAGCTGAATCATTCTGTAGTATATATATACTGAAACTAACACAATATTATAAATCAACTATACTTCAATTTAAAAAAAATAGCCCTTTCAAACTATAATAAATTCAAATTTTTCTGCCTGCCAGCCTGTATGATCATCAGTATTTGATAATTATTTTAACTTAATAATTATTTTAATCAGGAAATAGTCTCCCAGGCCATCCTTATGGTCTGGTCTCTCTGATGCAATTCTAGCAGCTATTCCACAGCAAGGATTCAAGATCCATCCTTTGTTCCACAATCACCTCTCTGTTCCAAATCAACCACAATTCTCACTGCAGAGTAGAGTGAATAGAGAGTCCTAAGGAAGATAAATTGAAAAGGCAGACAGTATAATCTGGAACTGCTATCAAGACAGTGGCAATGATAAATTCCTCAAAAGTAGCTTTAAATGTCTGCCCATTGAACAGATGCAGAAAATAATCTTATGGTTACCAAAGGGGAAAGGGTGCTTTGTGCTAAGCTGCTTCAGTCCGATGCTATGCAACCCTGTGGACTGCAGCCTGCCAGGCTCCTCTGTCCATGGGATTCTCCAGAGGGATAAATTGGGAGATAGGAATTGACATATGCACACTGCTATATATTAAATAGATAACTAATAAGGACCCACTGTATAGCACAGGGAACTCTACTCAATATCCTTAATGACCTTTATGGGGAAAGAATCTAAAAAACAGTGCATATATGTATATGTATAACTGATTCACTTTGATGTACAGCAGAAAGTAAAGACATTGTAAAAATAAAAACACTGTAAATCAACTTTACTCCAACAATAATTTTTAAAAATAAAAAATAAATGTCTACCCTTTAAATTAATACAAATATCACAGTAAAAGCTTGCTTTGGAAGGGACTGGACAAGGCAAAATTTGAGAACAATTGGGTTTTTTTTTCCCCCAAAGCACCCAGTTCCCCTCTGAGAAACCCTTCCACAAAGGCTACAGCACCCTGGGCAAAGCAATCAATGTATTTATGTTTCTCCTTCCATCTTACTAATAAAATTCATACTAGAGGATCTCTCAACTCACATTTAGAACTCAGACTAAATATGTCACTAAATGTATCTTTCTTATGTGAATTTTCCTTTCAAATACAATACCAGTGTGTATTGTTAAAAAGCTTTTTTTCCTGTTAGACATATTAGAAATATCAGAAGTAAGTTAGAGGAGTACAGTGATCATATGCTGCTTTTCCCTACACAAAACTCAGACTCTGCCATGGAACGAAGGCACAGTGGGACTAATACAATCACTCTGGCTCCCCTAGATCTGAAGTCTAGAACAGAGTGTCTCAAAGACTGATAACTTTTGGTTTCCATAACAGTGAGAGATGCACCCTAAAATAGATACGTTTTCTTTTCTGCCCTTGATATTCAAGGTTTCTCTGGGTCCTATGTGTTCCTGGTTCCTGTCCTTCAATTCTCAATTCATAGTTGTCCAATAAATTTGATTTTTTGCTGTTTGCCAGAGACCACTTGCAACTAAAGAAGTTAAACTTATAGAAGTAGAAAATACGGATGCAAAATTGTCCTTACTGGTTGCCTAAAATCACTCTATGTGGATGACAATCTGTGCCATCTTTTCAGCAGGCTGCCTCTACTTCAAATTTTGGAAAACAAAACAAATGTGAATCCTGTATTTCATTTCCAATTAAAATTACCCATTATACATACCCTGAATTCTCCTTGGTGTTCATTTTTTCTAGCCTCTGACCTTTGCAAGAGTAATATGAAATTAATTAGATTTTTCTCATTTTAACTGAAATTAGAATTAGTTTGTTAGGAAAATCACTGACTCTTTATAATAATATCCCAAATGTCCAATAGTAATATTAATAAAATGCTTTCAGAGGAATAGTAACCAAAAGAGATAAAACAGAAATCAAAAGTATCAGAAAAAGACTGAAGGAAATGTGTTTGTTTTAAGCAAAAGAAATTTTAAGAATGCATGTTGGTATCTTCAAACATGTAAAGAACTATCATGCATAAAGGTCAAAACTCATAGTAAAAAGTAAATGCTATGGGGTGAATATTTAATTCAATGTGAGAACTGCCTTTCAACTACCATTCCCCCAAAAGGGAACTAACCGCAGGTTTAAACTGAAAGTTTCCTACCTCTGAAAATGTTTATGAAGAGGCACAAATAAAATTTGTATGGAAAGGTAGATAATTCAATTATCAGATTCTATATTTCTATGTACTTTAGAACTAAAATTTCAGTTAGCCTTCTTCATATTTACAGAATAGTGCTATCTAATATCTATTACAACTTAAATATTTTTCATGCACAGGATAAGTATGTATAAAAATAAATAAACTCCTGAAATTTACCCCCAAATTGTACAGTCTGCCTGTTTTTATTTCCTTTTAACAACTGTACTCCTTGAAGTCACACCTCATATGTTAAATACAAATAATTTTTTCATGTATCATTTTCAAAATAAGTTAGCATTTTCAAAGAGAAAAAAGCTACTTAGGATAACAAACCATAGGAGAAGTATGTGTATCAAGGATTGGTAAATTCCAAAATGTCCTCATCTCAGAGAAACAAGAACAGGTTTGTTGGCTAAAGTTTTTTCATATTAACCTGAACCAAATTTTTCATCCATCATTTCCATTATGGAAGATTTTAGTTATGCATTTATAGTATTTAACAAGGGTGGTGGGTTCATGCTTTATGCAAGTATTCTAAGAAGCTTCTGTATCAGTGTCAGATGAAATAATAAATCTCTGCATTCCATGACTAGTATGGGCATAGTAAGAAAAAAAGTTTATACTAACAATATAACTTGTTACAGTGTCACAGTATTTCTCTATCCATATCACAAAAGGCCTCCTGGTAAAATTTATGTCCACCTGCACGCTAAGTTGCTTCAGTCACGTCCGACTCTGCAACCCTATGAACTGTAGCTCTCCAGGCTCTTCTGTCCATGATTTCCAGGAAAGAATATGAGAGTGAGATCCATGACCTCCTCCAGGGGATCTTCCCAACCCAGGGACTGACCCCATGTCTCTTACATCTCCTGCACTGACAGGTGAGTTCTATACCAGGAATGCCACCTGGGAAGTTCCAATTTACGTATCTAACTCTATAGAAAATATGATTATAGCAAAGGAGATGTGGGTGGGCAACTGCAAGCACTTAACATGTCAGTCCGAAACTAACCATTCTTTTTTCTTACCTGTTCCTACCAATTTTAACATTTTTATAACTAAAAGTATCCTTCAAACCTAATTAAAAAGTTTACCATTGTGCCTACAAATATATAAAACATGCTATTATCATATACATGGGCCACCAAACTTTACAAAGAAATACATTAAAATAAATGCATTAAAAATATGAAAGAAAAACTTGCCTTCATGTTGTCTCCAAAAAGGGTCATATCCACAATTGACTTAGGGAATTTAACTCATTAGCTTTAACAATTAGAAATTAATTGATCTTGGGAGTTAAAGATAGCCTGAATGCATGAATGTTATTCATCTATCTTACATCAAGAAAATTCAGATTCAATATTCCAGCATGGGACCAACCAGTCATTCAACAATTATTTATATAATTCAACACAGAAACTAACATACAAATATCACTCCTCTCCTTTGTCTTTATGTAGTATTTTTGTTGCCTGGTAACTTGAAAATATATATTAATAAAATGTATGTTTATGAAGAAGTCCTTCACGCATTTAAATTTTTTAAATGTCTTTTTTTATGTTGTCTATATATCTCAGAACAATTACTTTCAAAGAACTTGGCAAAAAAAAAGAATGACAAGTCTGGAAAGCTATTTAGCCTACCAAATGCTTCATTACAAGACTGCTAAATTCTGGATAGACTAGAAAAAAAGGAACTAGGTATCTACTGCACTAGAAATAAATGACACAGACTTCTTTTCTTCTTCCAGATGTAAAATCCATAGCCCAGGCGCAACACAGTCTTGTCAGAGACAAAATGTGAGGAAAACATGCAGATTTTGGAACTCCAAGCAGGCACCTTGCAACTATTCTATATTGAAAATAAATAGCTAAGAACATCATGGGAGGGTTTCCCACTATACTGCTTCTGGAGAGCTGTATTCAGTTCTTAAGTACTACTTAGCATTTAACAATAGTGTTATGTTCTTTTTAAATATCAAATGATATTTAAGAACATTAATAAACCAGAATATAATTCAGAGGTGTTTAGTTAGATAGTTCCTGCAAGGCAGGAGACATGGGTCTGATCCCTGGACTGGGAAGATACCCTGGAGAAGGAAATGGCAACCCATTCCAGTATTCTTGCCTGGGAAGTTTCATGGACAGAAGAGCCTAACAGGCCACAGTCCATGGGGTTGCAAGAGTCGGACATGACTTAGCAACTAAAGAACAAGGGTTTAGATAGAAAGTCACCCAAAACTACATCAAGAGGAACAACTGAAGGAAATAAGACTCCTTATTTTGGAGTAAGAAAAATTAGCAGAACAATAAACAGCCATGATAAGTATCTTCAATTTTGAAGGTTTTTCATGGGTAAGAGAGTTTAGAACTTTGTGTATGTTAAGAAGTTACAGACACACAAGTTAAGTTCAATAAGAAGAATAAAATACAGAAATATCTGAAGATAAAACTGGCTACCACACAAGACGAGAAGACCTCCTACCACTGGAACTATTCTTGTGTAGGCTGGATAACTACTTGGCAGAAATGTTATAGAGGGAATTCAAGCAACTGGTTGATGAATACCTGAACTATATGAGTTTCAAAGCACTTTTCCAATATTAAGATTCTAAATTCTAAAACAGAAATGCTATACTCTCAATGCTTTCACCATCTTCCTTCAAAGGAAATTCTCACTGTTCTTCTGAAGTATCTACTGTAAGCCTGGTAGAAACGAGGATTTGACTTAAAGCTGGTGAAAGGTCATAGAACTTTGAAAAATGACAGAGTGAAAGTGTTCCATAAAGATTAGCATGCATGCATGCATTCACATGCAGGCACACACACAGACACACAAATTTCCAATCCTAAATTGGAATTAACAAAAGCCTTGATTGAAAGCAAAGAGAATTAACATCCTAAATCTCAAATGTAAATATTATGTTTATAAAACACAAATGTGTGGATAGCCAACTTTAAAGGCAGCATTAAGGTAGACATAACTAGACAGAGACTAAACAACAGAAAAGTGTTACTAAAGCAAGCCTAGACTATTTCCAAATTTCATATCAAATGAGCCCTGGAAACTTTCTGTATTGTTTGACTTTGTTTTACAATGAAAATAAACATCATAATAAAAACAGTGATACTATTTTCATTGAAGAAACATGTGGCAGCTTAAAAACATTTCTTCAAATTACTTGATACGGTCCCATCCAGAGGTGAAGCCAATGTCTCCTCGTCTCTGATCTGGGCTCTGTGACTGATAGACCAATAGAATACATCAGTGTAAGGCAGTGCCAGTTTCCACATCAGGTTTTAAAAAAATTGGCAGCTTCCACTTCCTGACTCTCGGGACACTCTTTCTTGGAACATCGCCACCATTCTGTGAGGAAGTTCAAGTACCCAACAGAGAGGCCCACATGGAAAGGAACCAAGGGGCCTGGCCTTCAGCCCCAACTGAGCTCCCCGCCAACTTGAGGCAAAGCCATGAACGTGAGTCATCTTGGAAACGATCCTTCAGCGCCCCCATCGGGTCACCTCAGTTGATACTTTATGGAGGAAACACGACCTCTCCCACTGACCCCTGCAAATTTGAAATCTAAATAAATATAAGTTGTTCTTTAAGTACCTGAGTTGGGGGGGGGGGAGGGGTGAGCTGTTATACAACAATAAAGAAACAGAATCAAAACCAAAACTGTCACTGCTCATAGGCATCTTACTTTGAATTTTTTTTTAATATAAATTTGGGGGGGTGCGGTTCAGGATGGGGAACACGTGAAATTTTCTTTTTTAAGCACCTACTAGAATGCTGATTTCCAACTCTTCTCGTAACTCTATCGGATCCCTTTTCCTGCACATTATCTATATAGAGTGTACTATGGGGCATATTTTTCAAAATATCTAAATGAATTAATTGTAATTTTTATTTGAGAATTTTATAGCAATCTTTGCAATCATTACAGATACAGGAAAATCAGTTACAAAAGAAAATATGGGAATTATCCATACCTGGAGGTATGGCACTTAGGGGACAGAGAGTATAAACACATACCCATAACAAAATCATCCAGAGTTCCCCTTACCATATTCCAGAAGGACATTTTGAACTCTAAGGAATATCTACATATCACTTCTACATATCATGCCATGACAGTTCCAGTTCAGTCGCTCAGTCGTGTCCGACTCTTTGTGACCCCGTGAACCGCAGCATGCCAGGCCTCCTTGTCCATCACCAACTCTCAGAGTTTACCCAAACTCATGTCCACTGAGTCGGTGATGCCATCCAACCATCTCATCCTCTGTCGTCCTCTTCTCCTTCTGCCCCCAATCCCTCCCAACATCAGGGTCTTTTCCAATGAGTCAACTCTTCACATGAGGTGGCCAAAGTATTGGAGTTTCAGTTTCAGCATCAGTCCTTCCAATGAATATTCAGGACTGATCTCCTTTAGGATGGACTGGTTGGATCTCCTTGAAGCCCAAGGGACTCTTAAGAGTCTTCTCCATCACCACAATTCAAAAGCATCAATTCTTAAGCGCTCAGCTTTCTTTATAGTCCAACTCTCACACTCGTACATGACCACTGGAAAAACCATAGCCTTGACTAGACAGACCTTTATGGACAAAGTAATGTCTCTGCTTTTGAATATGCTGTCTAGGTTGGTCATACCTTTCCTTCCAAGGAGTAAGCGTCTTTTAATTTCATGGCTGCAATCACCATCTGCAGTGATTTTGGAGACCTCCCAAAAAAATTAGCCACTGTTTCCACTGTTTGCTCATCTATTTGCCATGAAGTGATGGGACTGGATGCCATGATCTTAGTTTTCTGAATTAATTGTATATTCATATAATAAATGAGCAGCAGAGACAGATCTCAAACACACTTCCTTATATATGTTTTCACAAAACACAGATGCCCTTGAAAAATCAAACTAAATAAAAATTAATACAGAGGATACAAAGGTAAAATGTCTAAAAATTTATTTAGTGTCACAGTAGCAATTCTTAATAATTTATAAATTTCCTATTGTTAGTTGCTCTTTGCTGAGCACTAAAAATAACACAAATAGAAGGTACATAGTCTCTGCCCCCAAAATGATCATACTGTAAAGTACACATATTTCATACTGTAAAGTACACCTACAATTAGAGAACTATGATGACAGCAGATGGAGAGGGGAGTGTCCAAAGTAAGGGAAGAGTTAGAATAGTGTTAGATTTGTGAAAGTCTTCAGGCACATGTATAATACATTAAAGAGACCAAGTCATTAAAGCAAAGGGACTACAGTAGCAAACAGGCAGAATTAAAAATGAATGTACACTTACTGGAATAATTAAATAGAATATATTTGCATGTCTTGTTGAAGTATTTAGATTTGCTCCAAGCAACAAGGAATCACCATAGCAACAAGGAGTCACTGTAAAATTCTGCAGCCTCTTCCACCACAATCTCTTTATTTCGTGAAAACATCACCCCATGATAAATCCAAACTAATAGACATGCTGTTCCATCTGTAAGAAAGTATCCTCTTTGCCCTGTTAACTCCCACTTATCCTCCAAGATCCAGACCAAAGGTACCTTGTCTGTAAAGGCTTCCTTAACCTACCAGGTCATATCCTATCTAAAAGTTCTATTTTACAATACTTTTACAGTATTTGCCCATTTTATGCTATAATCCATTTCCTTAATACTCTCTTCTAACTCTTTGGTGCATGACTTCTTCTAGGTTATGTTCTCTTTCTTATTCCTACTGCAATGCCTGACACATAAGAGATTGTAAAATTTATGATTAACACATGTCAAATTAAGGATCAAGTTTGTCTTATTTTCTTCTATACTCATAGCTCATAGCCAAATTTTATACACTATGTAAAAGAAAATTAATCCAGTAAAATTATGAAAATTAATCCAGTAAAATTACTCTTAAAACACTCAAGATGTTAAACAATTGTCTCCTTCTTCAAAGGAAATTTATTACTCAATAAGAGCCTGGATTTTGCCAAAAATTTCATGAAACATGAAATTATTATTTCTCCACAGCTGTAAAATGCCCTAAATCCACAACAATAGAAAAAAGTATAAACTACATTTAAGCAAAGTATGAAAATTAACATAATAATTTGTAGATACATTTTGTGTAAATTCTACTATGTTTCAGCATATTTTTCCATGAAGAGTTAAATTATTCTTATTACTATCAGTATCATGCCCCATCTTTATCATCTACTTCCATTTCAATGCCAAATGTGATGAGTCAAGATTTCCATGGAACTACAAACCCCACTGAGCTTCAGACATATCAGACCATAGGGGACTCGTTCAGAAACCATGGTCAGGACTAAATCAACATACAAGAGTAAAGAACCATTTTATATGACATTTTTAAACAGTATAAAGGAAAAAGTCATGAAACTACCCATATATAATGTCTGAGGTACAATTTCAGTTCGTAGTGGCCTTCTGAAAACAACTAAATTTCTATATAGATTTAAAAGAGTTTTCTTTGGTCAGCTGTTTTAAACTCTACAGAGTTCCTCACACTGAAAGAATGAAATATAAAGTCCAAACCCCACACTGTTAAGGGAAAGAAAATTCCACTAGAACACTGTTTTGGGGGTAGAAATCTATTAACATTCTATTAAATTTATATTTTCAGTAAGTTTCCATAAAATTATAAGATAAAAATAATGGTTCTCTCATAAACTAAACAATAGAAAACACTGACAAAGAATTTATTATTCATTCAATAATTAAATAAATCATTATTGACCATATATTAGGTTGGCCAAAATGTTCTTTTGGGTTTTTCCATAACAACCTACAGAACTTTTCATAACATCTTCACAACTTTTTGGCCAACCCAATGCTTTAAGCAACAGATATTGACTGAATGTTGATTTATGCTCTATTGCTTAGGGATGCTCAAACAATGATTATTCAGTGGGATAAGTGCCAATGCAAAATGAAGACAAAAACGATCAAGAGATAAGTAAAGTAGAAGATGGACAGAAGGATTAGATATTAATCTCAGGGCAGAATCAACAGAACTTGGTGACTTGCGGGGTGAGGCAGACAGGAGTCTACAATAACTCTAAGATTTCCAACCTACTGACTAGACTAGTGGGGGCATTAATTAAAATAGAGAATTCAAGAAATGGAGCATGTCAAGGGGAGAAGAGATAACAAAAAATTCCATTTTGTTTATGTTGGATTTCATTCCCTTGGGCATCCAGGAAATATGGGTCTGTAGCTCAGTATAAATGTTGGGACTGAAATTACAGACTTGGGAGCCAGCACAGAAACAGGAAATGAAATTATATGCACAGTGAGAAATAAGCCAAAGTAAACTGAGAAGACCAGAAAATGAGGAGAAAAAAAAATGATCAGTGTTTTAGAGGCAAGGAACAACAATGTTTTTAATCAAGAAGTGTCTGGAACTGTTTGCTGCAAGATAATTTGGAAATACAAGTATCTGGAGAATTCATAGGGTAGACTGCTTAGAACTCTATTTAGAGGAGGAGCTGAGAGGTCTCATTGGGTTGGGTAGTGGGTGAAATATCTTCCTTCTTTAAAAAGAGACTAGTGGCACAGAAGTTTGGTTTAAGAAAAACGGACTGATAATTTTCAACAAGGATGCCAAGACATTCCCTTGTGGAAAAAAAAAAAAAGTCTTTCCAATAAATGATGCTAGAACGACTGGATTTTTAAATGCCAAAGCTGAACTCCTTCCTCATATCATATACAAAAATTAACTCGAAGTATTTCATACCTGGGCTTCCCTGGTGGCTCAGTGGTGAAGAATCTGCCACGAGACATGGATTTGATCCCTGGGTCGAGAAGATCCCCTGGAGAAGGAAAAGACAACCCACTCCAGTATTCTTGCCTAGGAAATGGACAGAGGAGACTGCCAGGCTACAGTCCACTGGATCACAAATAGTCAGTCACAACTTAGTGACTAACAATAACAGTTCAGACCTAAACTTAAGAACTAAAACTACAAACTGCTTAGAAGAAAACCTTTGTGATTCTGAGTTAGGCAAAGCATCCTGGGATATGACACCAAAAAGCACAAGCAACAAAAGAAAAACATGGACAGTAGCCTGCACCAGGCTCCTCTGTCCATGGGATTTTCTAAGCAAGAGTACTGGAATGGGTTGCCATTTCCTTCTCCAGGGAATCTTCCTGACCCAGGGATCAAACCCAGGTCTCCTGCATTGTAGACAGACGCTTTACCATCTGAGCCACCAGGGAAATCCATACATATACATATGTACATATATATATATATATATGTTGGAATTCATAAAAAATTAAAAGCTTTTGTACTTCAAAAGGGATACCATCAAGAAAGTGGAAATGGGACCCACAAAAAGGAAAAGATATTTGCAAAGCATGTATCTGGTAAAAGACTTGTATTAAGAATTTATAAGAATTTGACAATGCAATAACTAAGACAACATAAATGAACAAGAACTAAACACAGATTCTGAATATGAATTTTCCACAAAAAAAAGATATAGAAATGTCCAACAAACACATGAAAAGATGCTCAACTTTATTAACCATCAGTGAAAGGCAAATCAAAACCACAGTGAGATACTACTTCATATACACTCAGATGGCTATAATAAAGACAGACTATAACAAATATTGATGAGGATGTGAAGAAAGTGAAACTTTTATATATGTTGCTAGTGCAAATGTAAATTCAAGCAGCCACCTGGTAAAACCTCTGGTCATTCCTCAAAATGTTAAATATAGAGCTAACATGTTGTTGCTGTTGTTTAGTCACTGAGTCATGTCCAACTCTTGCAACCCCATGGACTGTAGCCCATCAGACTCCTCTGTCCATGGGGGGTTTCCCATACTGGAGTGGGCTGTCATTTCTGTCTCCAGAGGATCTTCTGAGCCCAGGGATTGAACCTGTGTTTCTTGCATTGGCAGGCAGATTCTTTATCACTGAGCCACAAGAGAAGCCCAGAGCTACCACATGACTGAGCAGTTCTATTCCTAGGTATATTACCAAGGGGATTTCAAACATATATTCATATAAAAACTTATATATAAATGCTTCTAGTACCATTATTCATAATAACCAAAAAATGAAAGCAACCAACGTGTTCATCAATTTATGAATAAAACAATGAGATCTGGTACATCCACACAATGGAATATTACTCAGCAATTTAAAAAAGAATGAAATACTGACAAACACTACAACACAGATGAATCTTGAAACATTATCCTAAGTGAAAAAAAAGTCAATCACAAAAGAACACATATTATGTGACTCCATTTGTATGAAATGTCCAAAACAAGCAAATCCTGCCTAAGACTGGGAGTTGAGGAGAAACAGGCAGTGATGGCTAATAGGTACAGGATTCCATTTAGGGATGTTGAAATTATCTAAAGTCAATTATGGTAATAGTTATACAACTCTGTGAATGTACTTAAAACCACTGAAGAGTACATTTTAAACAGTTGAAATGTGTGGTATATGGATTTTATCTCAACAAAGCTGTTTTTTTCATGAATAACAATTTAGAATTGTTCCCAGATTCAGTCTTCAAAGATTTTTGCACTGTTTCATGATAACTTTCACAAATACTTGAAAGTTTAAATAATTAAATAGCATTGGTATCAGCAACTTACACAGGTACCATAAAAAAACAGTAAGTGCTCCGGCAACAACAGTTGGCAGCACCACATTACCACAGTGTCAATAACACTGGACATTGGGAAATAGCAGGCTGATGCAGTGTCCTCTTTGCCAGGAGGCAAGGTGGTTATATCCTTCTCCAACACCTGTGATTTAACTGCCTGTTTCTGAGCTGTAGCACAAAAGAAGAAAACAGCAGATATCTCAGGTAGTAAAGAATTGTTTCAAGACTGCATAGGAAGCACTGTTCCCAGAATGACTTTGATGAAATTTTAGATGGTCTTGGGTTCCATAAGAGTAGGCAGAATATTAACTTGTGACTGTCACTTTGACATTATTCTAACCTTACATCTATATGCTCTCAGGCCAAGTTGGACTGGATCAACACAGGTTATAGAGAGAGCAAGTAGGATGAGGATGAGAAGAGACACATAAGGTTTAAAACTTAAAAATTCATCATTAACCACAGCAAGAGCTCTTTTAAAGAAGTAGTGACTACATAGCTACCAATTCTGTAGAATGAATATGGGGTAAGCATGTAGAAATAACAATTACAGACAGATTTTTTTAACAAGTTTGGCAGTACCTCACTCTCCAGTGTTCAGTCCTCCTATTTATTTAATCTTCATTTTCTTATGGCCTTTTTGCATAAGGGATGAGAAAAGGTTTCATTCAGAATATGTTCACATTATGACTGGAATTTTCCACTATCAACCTAATCTCTCTAAAAACTGGACCCACTGTTATATGCCTCAAAATTAATAGGCTAAATAATCAACAGGAATAAAGATAAATATTATTTTTGAGATAGTAGATTAAATACCACATATTTATATATTCTACTTCTCTTTCACAATATCTTCAATCCTATCTTAGGTATAAGCATGTAATATTCAACAACCATTTTTCCATGTGTCTCTGAGAGCTTTCCAACTTTCTTACCTTACTTTTTTCCTTTTCAGCATTCCTTTCTTCTACTTTTTCCAAAGTCAAGTATGGAGTATAGTTGCCTTGATCAGTCAACTTTTATAGACTATCAGGATAGAGTATTGATGTATTTGGCTTTATCCAAGCTGTTATTCCACTGAAAGGATCTCATGCTTAAAACTTCTGAAAGATCTCTCTCTAGACCAGCTTAAGTACTACTCACATTTATCATAACTTTATTATTATATGACAATGTACTACATCCAATGCTGATTTTTTCAAAGATGCCTTTGACAAAGCATCACAAAAGATACTTTTTAAATTAACTTTGAGTGAAAGATGGTGGGGAGGACCGATTTGTCATGGGTAGGAAACTGGCTTACAGACAAGTTAACAAGAAGATAAAGGGTTACCTTTCTTGCTTTCACTAAAGACAAGAGTATTTCTTTGGATAGAAAAAAAGTATAAATAACAGGGTCTGCAATAATAAATCTTCAAATTGGTCTTACTTTAAAAATAATCTCAAAACACTGTGCACAAAGGAATCTCTAAGATTGCAGATGACATTGGACTATTTTGAAACTTAGAAAAATAAGAAACCAAATATAAACAGCATCTAAAAGATGGCATACTCTAAGACAAAATTTTTATTTGCAGGAAAGAACCTGAAAACAAACTCACTATATCTCTTTATTTAAAAAAAAAAAAGGACATCAAAATTTCAGATATAATCATGGAGGAGCGCATGAAATAAAATAGAAGACATCATGCTCGCCCTTACAAAAAAACACATAGTATTTACTGTGCACTTCTGTTGACACCATACTTCAAGAAACAGCAATAGGGAGAAAGTCCAACTAAACGTATATGACATGACTGAAGAGATTAAGAGGCTATAGTTTCTAAATATGTAGAAATTGAATTCCAATCCAAAAAGATATAATATGAAGAGAGATTTGAGTTAAATGTGTTCTTAGAATGAAGGAAGTTACCTAAGCAAGAGGAAGGGGTATATAACTTAATTGCATCTTGAGAAGAGTTACTATACAGTGCTATGCTGAGATAAAAGCATTTATTTATGACACTGTCAGGAACACATTTTAGGCAAATCCAGAACTGACTTTCCCATGACTCCTTACTTTTGTACCTAACCCACCATGATTTCTCCCTTTCTGAATTTATTAACAGCAATTATTATTTCTTCTCAGTATACAATGCCTTGATAGCATTTTATTCCTAGATGTTGTCTCCCTAAATGTAACTGCAATCTCTCAAATCTGGGGATTACATGTTTTTTTTGTTTGTTTGTTTCCACAGTTATCAATAAGTATAATATTGATACTTTACCAACTTGGTAATATTATAAACAAGCAAAGCAAGGTTGAATGTAGACTATGTTGAACATGAGAACTAAAAAGTGTTCCTTTGGCACAAAAATAAGTAATTTGGGGATAAATAAGAGAAATGTTTACTTCGTAAGTAGTAACAATAGATACAGATCAAAACTACAGTTAACTTCAAGAGAAGTTTAAATCAATTAGTGATGCTTGCAATATATCTCTACTCCTTAAAAAATGATGTCAGAAAAACCCAGCACTACGCTGTCTGCCATAGACAAATGTGTGTGTGTGTGTGTGTGTAAATTTAATGAATAAATAGCCTGAGACAAAATCATGAATGAGGTGGTTTGTCATTACTCCCTACCTGTGTTTCTCATCTTTGGTGTTGCCAACAGCTGTGAGTACTTTGGTCAATCCCCAGCTACAGACTATCACACTTGCGTGAGCCAGCCCTCTGTGTCTCTTGCTTTTTCACCAACTTCTTATCCTTGAACTAGTCCAGTGAATAAGTCCAAGTAAATGCAGCAAATATCCATTCTCGTGGAGACAGAATAATTCTAATAAATTGTAGCAAATATCTGTTCTCATAAAGAAATATCTATTCCAAAGGGGTCCAAGACCAAAATAATTGTCCTTAGTCTCTCCCAAGAGTATAGCCTTTCTAAGATTAGATGGATTAATCCTAATGTCAGAATTTTCAGTTCTGCATTAGAAGCAGAATAACACTTCTATTGTTTAAGTGGGCAAAAAGCACATTTTATATATACTATGTCCATATTTAAAATAAAACTCAGTAATGAATCAAAGTGATAAAACTTTAATTCTAACAAAAAAAGTTTAACTCTTTCACCTTCTCTCCATTCTTTAATTTTTCCTCTCACCTCAGTCTGCAAGACACTAAGAAATTCACACATTTCTTCCCTACAAACACCACCATTCTGCTTCCAGGGATGCTGTGAGTTATTGGTTGCTTTAACTGACAACTATATCCATAACAAGCTGGAGAAAATTATATCTAAATTACAATTCAGAGCATTAAAAACATAGAACTAATGAGCATCAGTATTGCAAATCCATGTCTTACACATGCATGACCAAAAAATTCACTGAAGAAAACAAAAACAAAAACATGCCATTCCCATAAACACTGACTCAATACCCTAAGAAAATACAAACAGTGGTACGAAACAAGACTTTAAATATAAATCCTTATTTATGTCCTTTCCTTTGCCTCAAACTGATCTACATAGAACAAAATAAAGAAAAGACAATGAATCAAAACAAAATCATTAAAAAGGTGAGGAGATTTCAAATGGATACTTCTGTAGTAGAGTACTCAAGGAGAAGCAATAAAATTAATAATGAATTTGGACGCTTTCACAGATTTAAGAGCTAGTCTGGAAAGGGAATAAGAGTTATTATAAAAGCATTTTTGCTAAGAGTTCAACATTTTGGAGCAAGCTTGGTGGCCAAGTTTGGCGACATGACATTAGTATTATAAAATTGTAGAGTACTTGGAAAGCTGTATGTTACACTGGAGATCACTACATTGGTTTGGCAGACTCAAATACTTTTATTAGGAAATATTTCCATTGCAACAGCAAATAGGATATTAAAAAGATCAGATCCAATTTTTAGGATGTTTATGATTTTAATATGTTGCATGACATTTTCTATGACAGGAAACTGTGAACCATGCCTTTGTGTGCAATATGCATACACAGATATGTGAATAAAGCAAAAAATATATATATATTCTGTTAGCCAAGTGCCTATCTGCATGCACAGCACCAACTCTGTAAAAGTCCAAACAGCAGTATTGAAGGACAAAGCCAAAACCTCATTCAGCCAAAAGGTGGTGATAATCACATCAATTCTTCCTATTTACTCACTAAATTTCTTCCAGAAAGATGCATGAAAGGGGCTGGGGTTGGAGAGAAAAGTGACAGAGAGCAAGAGAGGACAGAGAGAGAAGGGAGGAAGAGAGGAGGCAATAAAATACTGAAGATGTTATGCAATTTATTTTTTCAGGTCATACTGAAACAGACATATATACACAAAAAATATGTATGTTTGTATGCATGGAGAGAAAGACACCAAGAGAAAATGCACAAAAGATATCCATCTCAGCAACTCTATACGAAACATCAATTGTCATGTACACACATCTATGGTCATGGCAGATTACGGAGAGTGAGAGTCACATGCCATGTATTTGGAAGTCAGAACTAAGTATGCTCGTTGAAGTGTTATGTGGAGCAAAAATGACTTTATAAATAAAATCAATAACAATTGAAAGTCCTAATATTAATTCATTTATGTGAAATTAGTCATTATAAGAGAAACCACATATGGTACAAAGGTTTATCATGGCATACACTAGCTATTTAAAATGTCCACCCTAGGTCCATCCATGCTGCTGTTCAGTTCAGTTCAGTTCAGTTGCTCAGTCGTGTCCGACTTTTTGCGACCCCATGGACTGCAGCACGCCAGGCCTCCCTGTCCATCACCAACTCCCAGAGTTTACCCAAACTCATATCCATTGAGTCGGTGATGCCATCCAACCATCTCACCCTCTGTCGTCCCCTTCTCCTCCCACCTTCAATCTTTCCCAGCATCAGGGTCTTTTCCAGTGAGTCAGTTCTTCACATCAGGTGGCCAAAGTATTGGAGTTGCAGCTTCAACATTAGTTCTTTCAACAAATATTCAGGACTGATTTCCTTTAGGATGGACTGGTTGGATCTCCCTGAAGTCCAAGGGACTCTCAAAGAGTTCTCCAACACCACAGTTCAAAGGTATCAATTCTTCAGCGCTCAGCTTTCTTTATAGTCCAGCTCTCACATCCATACATGACTACTGGAAAAATCATAGCCTTGACTAGCTGCACCTTTGTTGGCAAAGTAATGCTTCTGCCTTTTAATATGTTGTCTAGGTTGGTCATAACTTTTTATCCAAGGAGTAAGCATCTTTTAATTTCATGGCTGCAGTCACCATTTGCAGTGATTTGGGAGCCCCCCAAAATAAAGTCTGTCACCATTTCCACTATTTCCCCATCTATTTGTCATAAAGTGATGGGACCAGATGCCATGATCTTAGTTTTTTGAACTTTGAGTTTTAAGCCAAATTTTTCGCTCTCCTCTTTCACTTTCATCAAGAGACTCTTTAGTTCTTCACTTTCTGCCATAAGGGTGGTGTCATCTGCATATCTGAGGTTATTGATATTTCTCTCTGCAATCTTGATTCCAGCTTGGGCTTCATCCAGTCCAGTGTTTCTCATGATGTTCTCTGCATATAAGTTAAATAGGAAGGGTGACAAAATACAGCCTTGGCATATTCTTTTTCCTATTTGGAACCAGTCTGCTGTTCCATGTCCAGTTCTAACTGTTGCTTCTTGACCTGCATACAGATTTCTCAAGAGGCAGGTCAGGTGGTCTGTACTCCCATCTCTTTCAGAATTTCCCACAGTTTATTGTGATCCACACAGGCAAAGGCTTTGGCATAGTCAATAAAGTGGGAATAGATGTTTTTCTGGAATTCTTTTTCTTTTCTGATGATCCAATGGATGTTGGCAATTTGACCTCTGGCTCCTCTGCCTTTTCTATTCAACAGGTTTCTGGTTTCTGTTCAAACCAGCTTGAACATCTGGAAGTTCAGGGTTCACATACTGTTGTAGCCTGGCTTGGAGAATTTTGAGCATTACTTTACTAGCGTGTGAGATGAGTACAAATGTACAGTAGTTTGAGCATTCTCTGGCATTGCCTTTCTTTGGGATTAGAATGAAGACTGACCTTTTCCAGTCCTCTGGCCACTGCTGAGTCTTCCAAATTTGCTGGCATATTGAGTGCAGCGCTTTCACAGCATCATCTTTTAGGATTTGAAATAGCTCAATTGGAATTCCATCACCTCCACTAGCTTTGTTCGTAGTGCTGCTTCCTAAGGCCCACTTGACTTCACATTCCACAACCTCTGGTTCTAGGTGAGTGATCACACCATCGTGATTATCTGGGTCATGAAGATCTTTTTGGTATAGTTCTTCTGTGTATTCTTGCCACCTCTTCTTAATATCTTCTGCTTCTGTTAGCTGTACATGGCATTATTTCATTCTTTTAATGGCTGAGTAATACTGTCTACTGTATATATGTATCACATCTTCTTTATCCATTCATCTGTCAATGGACATTTAGGTTATTCCCGTGTCTTGGCTATTGTAAACAGTGAACTTAGAGACTGTCATACTCAATGAAGTAAGTCAGAGAGAGAAAGACAAATATCTTATATCACTTTTATGTGGAATCTAAAAAACATGATACAAAGGAACTTATTTATAAAACAGGAACAGACTCATAGACTTAGAAAAGGAATTTACAGTTACCGGGGGGAAGGGTGTGGGGAGGGACAGATTTGGAGTATGGAACTGACATGCACATACTGCTATATCTAAAATGGACAACCAATAGGACCTAGTGTATAGCACAAAGAACACTGCTCAATATTATGTAACAATCTAAATAGGATAAGAATTTTTTTTAATGTACATGTATATGTATAACTGAATCACTTTGCTGTATATCTGAAACTAATACAATATTGTTAATCACTTATACTGCAATATAAAAATAAAAGCTTAAAAAAATAAAAATAAAACCTTTAGTTGAGGACTCTGTACCTATCATATTTAGCCTTCCTAGTTTTAGATACTACCATGTGGGTTGGTGCTTAAACAGAGGCTTATTTGCTTCTCAGCACATACACCTTTCCTGGTAAAGAAATAGAACCAGTCTGCCAAATCTGTGACACTGAATTCATTTCCATGGCAACAAAACAGGCTGCCTTAACTAAAGTGAGGAAATACCATGATGAGACAAAAACAGCGTAACAAGGAAGAAAGTTCAACCTAGATACAACTCTTTCAATAAGACAACTAGAATAAATGGGGGGAGGGGGGGAACAGAAAACTCTTTCTTATTCTTCTTGCTTTCCCAGAACTATTTTTATGATTTCTTGACATTAAAAAAAAAAATGGTTCCTGTTTCTTCTAACTAACGAAATAACCAAGAGTAAGAGTCAAGTGACTCTATGAAATATAGAGAATGAAACATCTTTTATCAGGAAACACAAATATACTGAATTTTCACAATCAACATATATAGTATGACTTCTTTAAAAAGATACAAGTCATCATATGTAACTACCGGCTGTTTCTGAATGTAAGGGAAGATGTTACCAATCAAAGGCTCCTCTCGCCAGAAAAAAATACAGTAATCTACATAGTATGGCAGACCACTTGGAGATCTGTGAGTCAATCAGAGCCAGTCAGGATGCTTTGCCCCATTACCTCAGTCTTGAACTCAGTACACTAAATTAATGCATATATTTTAAGGTATCTTGAGTTTTAGAAATTATATTTTGATTACTTAAACAGGCAAATGAATATTTCCCACTTGGGTAGGGCTGCATTTACATTTCCTGGTTTAGATCAGAGTCCTGGCATCATAATAACAGATGTCAGTAAATGTACTTAGCCTTCAGTGCATTTTTACCAGAATTTCCTCAAATAACTGTGCACATATGGAATCTGGCAACATATTTCCCTTTCCAATCCTCTTTCTACTACCCCTGGCATGCTGAACAGATCTGAAACATAAAAACCAAGTACCTCAAGCACACAGTTCCATTAATTCAGTGTTTATACTGTATATAAAGCTAGTAAACATTTTTCCCTTTACCCAACTAAATATCTGACATTTTGAGTGTCAGCCTCAACTTAGGACCAGCATATGGAGGTGTCTTTCCTTCATACTTCTTCAGTTCTTGGACAACTCCCTAAACTATAAAATCTATGTCATAGTCAAAAGCACTCTCTAATGACGCAGACCAATTCTGCTTAATACAGAACACTCTGAAACTCTGACGGGAGATGGGGAAGAATACTGAGCAGAGGGGATAACTTTTGCTTTCTACGACCGTCTCTGTGCATGCCAAGTTGCTTCAGTCATGTCCGCCTCTTGGTGACCCTATGTACTGCAGCCTCTGTACCAGGCTCCTCTGTCCATAGGATTCTCTAGCCAAGAATACTGGAGTGACTTGCTGTGCCCTCTTCCAGGGGACCTTCCCGACTCAGGGTTCAAACCCGCATCTCTTATGTCTCCTGCATTGACAGAAGGGTTCTTTACCATCAGCACCACCTGGGAAGCCCACAATCATCTCCACCTCTCTCAATTTTCTTTCCTTTTATGAAGTAAATATTAGGTTTGTGCCAACGTAATTGTGGTTTCAAATCATTATAACTAGGTTCAAATACATCTTTATTCATCAAAATAGGAATCATTACAATCGACACACTTTTGCCAACAAGAAATAAGTTTATTCTTATAGTGTAAAAAATCCATGTTTCAGGATTTGATGAACTCTTGTAAAGCATTTTCTGCATCCTTTTGGTTGTGGAAGAATTTTCCCTGCAAAATGTTGTCAAGATGCTTGAAGAAGTGGTAGTTGATTGGCAAGAGGTCAAATGAAAGGATGAGGCAAAACTATGTAGCCCAATTTATTCAACTTTAGAGTGCTGGTTGTGAGACATGCAGTCAGCAGTGTCATGGAGAAGAATTGAGCTCATTCTGTTGACCAAGACCAGCTGCAGGCATTGTGGGTTTTGGTGCATCTCACAGATGTGCTGAGCATTACTTCTCAGCTGTGATGGTTTCACCGAAATTCAGAAAGCTGTAGTAGATAGGACAGCAGCAGACCACCAAACAGTGACCATGGCCTTTTTTTGGTGCAAGTTTGGCTTTGGGAAGTGCTCTGGAGCTTCTAAGCTTCCAACCACTGAGCTGGTCATCACCGGCTGTCATATAAAATCCACTTTTTGTCACACACCATAATCTGATCAAGAAATGGCTCACTGTTGTTGCACAGAATGAGAGATTACACTTCAAAAAGACAATCTTTTTGATTTTCAGTCAACTCATGAAGCATCCACTTACCGAGCCTTTTCACCTTTCCAATTTGCTTCAAATACCAAATGACCATAGAATGGTCGATACTGAGTCCTGCAATTTCTTATGTAGCTTTAAGAGCATCAGTTTCAGTGATGGCTCTCAAATGGTCACTATCAACTTTCAATAGCTGGCCACTATGCTCCTAATCTTCAAGGCTCTTGTCTCTCTTGCAAAACTTCTTGAACCATCACTGCATTGTGCATTTGTTAGCAGTTCCTGGGCCAAATGTATTGTTGATGTTGTGAGTTATCTCTGCTGCTTTACAATCCATTTTGAACTGGAATAAGAAAATGGCTTGGGAATTTACTTTTTGTCTAACATCGTTTCCATAGTCTAAAATAAATATAAAATAAACAGCAAGTAATAAGTTATCAGTTTTAAAAAAAAGTGAGAAATGCACATTAAAATGATGTATAATATAACTACCTTTATTTAAGAATGTATTCCAATATCAAAAGGCAAATTTCAACAATGTGAATGTATTCCAATATCAAAAGGCAAATTTCAACAATGCAAAAACCACCAAAAAATAACTTTTGCACCAACCGAATATCACATACAATGATATGCCCGGATCTCAAGTACACAGTTCAATAAATTTTGAAAAATGGAACAAACACTCCAGTCAAAATATAAAACATGTCCATCAACCCCAGGAAGTTTGCAAGGAACCATTCTAGTCAATCCCCAGGCCCCCAACACACAAATACTGTTCTGATTTCTATTAGCATATATTAATTCTGACTGTTCATGAACTTCATATAAAGGCAAGCATATATGTATTTTTGGCTTCTTCCCTTCAAAATAATGTTTTTGAGATTCATCTGTGCAATTTTATACAATCATGACCTGTTCTATCTATTTGTCTCTCAGTGAATATTCCACATCCAGTTGGTATCCTGCATTTTGGGGGTAGAAAGAAAACATCCAGGGAGAAGTGAATTAAAGAGAAAGGGGAGAGAGCAAGAGTGAAAGGCACAGAGAAAGGGAAGAAAGGAGAGGAGATGTAAAGTAGTGGACAGCAGAATAAAGTTTATAAGGAGAATATGGCAGTACTCAGGCACAGAAGAATCTAAAATAGAAAACAAATTTAAAAAATGGGTAAGTGTTATCATACACTATAAATATTAATAGATCAAGGAAGGCAAGGACTGAAAAGTATCCATTTGTCAGTTCGGCAGGTACTAGAAACCTTGGTGTTAGCAATTTGAATAGTCAGCTGAAGGTGTAAGTCAAACAATCACTGATCTGTAATAAATTGGACTTGATGGCTTAGATAAACTTTTCAATAAGCTAGGATATGAAGAAAAGGGAACTGGAGCAATAGCTAAATAGAAAATCAGGGTAGAAACAGAAATTTCTACTATGAAAGAGAACGCAGTTGAAGGGTTGGACCCTAGAATCTAGGATTGTTGGAATAAGATCCCAAAAGAACGCAGCAGTCTCAGCTGGGAAGAGGTAAGGAGCAAGGAATGAAGCTGATAGTTATTGGTAGTCTGTTGGATTCCAAGCACTTTCTTAAGCATATAAATGTATTACTTTATTTAAGCAAACCCATCCAATTGCTATTATCCTCAATTTGCACGAGGACACTTTTTTAGATGATAAATAACCACTGTTGCTCAGCTAGGAAGTTTCAGAGTCATGTTGCAAATTTTGTCTGCATGGTGTCAAAACACATGGTCTACACTGCACTTGCCCTTTCCTCTAAAACAGGAAAAAGGCATCAAGACCAATGCATGCAAAAGTGGTAAATATAGGGGTGTGAACCTCTGCTCATCACAATTTTCTCTAACAAAATTACTGACAGGGGTTGGCGTGATGATGGAACTGGACCTTATGGAACTCATGAAATCTGAGCTAGTGGCTCTAGTTTTCTGACTGCAGACCAGAGGCAGGGTAGTTTAAAAATGTAACTAGGGAGAGAAACAGGAACTTACAGAGATTCCAAATCTTATTGTTTCAAGATATTTTCCCCTTGCATTAAGAAAATAAGATGTAGGAATGAAAAAAGTAAAATGTCATGTACTAGAAATCTCAATAATACCTAAAGATAAGTTGACTATCAAAATAGATAATGCTTAAAGGGACACTGCTGGGGACAAAGAAAGGGTTAGAGACGCCATCATGAAATATTACTTGACCAACATTCAATAGGTGAATTAGGAACTTAGCTAGGTAATTCAGGAGCATCTGAAAGAGCCCCAGAGCTACCTACAAGTGAACAGCCCAGTGATAAACAGAGTTTCATTTGTGTAAGATAGTCCCAGTGGTTCCCCTCGCTCTTAAATCAGAGGAAGAAACCTAGATGTGGCCAGAGGAGCTAAGTAACTGATCTATTAAAGTCTGGCCTCCTTGCATTGCAAGGCAGATATATAGACTGAGGGAAATAAGTAATAGGGTCAGATTGCTTCTAGACTGAGGAATCTCCCAGTGTCCATGGAGAAATATGTATGAATAAGAAGTAAAAGGAGGAGACACGCTGGCAATTCAGAGGAGTTGGAAAAGAGAGAATACATACCATAAGGGTGAGAAAGAGCTGAAGAATCTTATGGGTATAATTCTATATCAAAGTCTCCAAACTTTCCTGAAGCTTTTTGACTTTCTTAATATCCTATTCTTTCTCATTCAGAGTTCCCAGTTCCCCAGGGTCTTCAGATCTCCAGTACTGAAAAGATACCCCAGTTTTCCCTGCCCAACTTTTTTCTCAAAACTAAGACAGAAGTCTAACAAATATGACAGCAGTCAAGAGAAATGAAATAGAGAAAAAGGAATATCCCCAAGAAGAGGGAATATGGTCTTATATAGGTAAAAACGAAGAAAAAAAGATACTGGGAGAACTATGAGATGAAACTGAATGTGTGTCCAAATTATACAACAAATTTAAGTTGATGAACATATGTCCCAGTGCCTATATTAAAAACAGGATAAACAATAAATCACTATGACTATATACAAAGAGGCTATAAGTGACGAGGTTCCTACAGAGACTAAGGGAAGATAAGTTATATGAAGAAGATAGAATACATATACTCAGCAATCTCTGCATCTTGGACCTTTGTTCATGAACACAATTCTGCTTTCATCAGGTGTCAAACTATGGAAAATACTGTAGTAAGTGCATTAGACTCTAGCAAGCCTTAGTACTGAAACTGTGGGCTCTCTCAGCATGTTAGAGTGCTTGTAAAGCTGAAAATCTGCTTTAAGTGGGAAGGCTAATAACCAATTTGTGCTACAATCAAGACACGAGCAGAAAATGTTCTATAATCACAATCAATTCAGAGCTCACCCATAATGACAAACTGGGAGAAAGAGGTCAGATCCCACATGGATAAATGAAGATGCCAAAGTTCAACAAGCTGCAAAGTCTGAGCTATGTTAACATGGAACTATGTTAACACAGGCAGGCAAGTGATGGTGTGGAATGGCAGCACCCCAATTTTTATATATAAGGGACTTGAAAGACTGAATCCAGAATCTTGAAGTAAAGTTTATAGTAGAAGCACACTGTACTTAGATGGTAAATTTATGTAGGGTGGCTTTTTGGACTAATTAGAATTAAGAAGAGTTGAAGCTCCTTTCTAAACCATGTTTTAAAAAAACATGGATCCAACTGGGAATCCAGCTGGGGCCGCCTGCATTTAGAGTGTGGAGTTTTAACTACTGGACCACCAGGCAAGTCCCTAAACCATGTTTTGATACAACCATAAAACTGGAAATAGTATTAGCAAAACACTTCTATCTAATAAATATAATGAGCATCAACTTTTAAGCATCAATATCCACATTCCCTATTTAACAAAAGAAAGGTTTCAGGCTTCAAGTCCCAAATATTTACTAGCTTCACCACTTTTCTGAGATAGGATCTGGAGGACGCTTACATTATTGAGTAGTAAACAGACCATTGCATGATAAGCTTGAAACTCACATTACAGCTGCTACACACAATATGGGCCAGAACATGCAAATGGCTAATTGTCAGACCTCCAGGGAAAGAGAGTTCCACATGGAGCTACATGGTATCTCAGCAACATTATTAGAACAATTACTTTGTAATTCTCAGGTTTAGCAGCAAATAGTTTTTTCTGTGATATTGTCTGAAACCTCTTAATTGTCAGGGCCACCACTAGAATTAACATATTAGTAGCACTGAGTGAAGAAGCATCTGTATCCACTGTTTTGCTAACATCTTGTTGTTATTCCACATGATTCAAAGAGTAGTAGTAACAGAAATCTGTGTAACATATGAAAAATCAAAGACACACAATACCAACAGTGGTTGTCAAGACTGGGACAAGCATCAAGTTAGAGATGCTAAGCATCCCTGAAGACTGGTATGGCAGCCTGCTCTAAAATGGCCCCAATGATCCTCACCTCCCAGTATTCACACTGTGGGCCATCCCCTCCCTCACTTTACCAGGCCAGCTTGTTGATACTAACATTACACTACAGAAGTGCATGTTGGATGTTCCCAATACTAGATCAAGAACAGTAGGGTTTCTGCCTTGGTCTCTCTTGGATGACTAACACTAAAGGAAGCCAGTATCCATGTCATGAAAACATTCAAGGAGTCCTGATGAAGCCTCCATAGTAAGGAATTGAGGTCTCCCACTAACAAACAATTCAAACTCAAAAGCTACGTGAATGAATTTCAAAAACAGATCCTCCACCTCCAGTTTAGCCTTTAAATGACAGCAGCCTAGGCTAATATCTCAATTCTTCCTCATTTGCGGTATCTCAGCTAGAACCGCTTTGCTAAATGTACCCAAATTCCTGTCCCAGAGAAATTGTGAGATTGAAAAAATGCTTACTATTTTCTTAAGCCATTTATTTTATGGTACTTGGTTCAGTTCAGTTCAGTTCAGTCACTCAGTCATGTCCGACTCTTTGTGACCCCATGAATCACAGCATTCCAGGCCTCCCTGTCCATCACGAACTCCCGGAGTTCACTCAGACTCGCATCCATCGAGTCAGTGATGCCATCCAGCCGTCTCATCCTCAGTCGTCCCCTTCTTCTCCTGCCCCCAATCCCTCCCAGCATCAAAGTCTTTTCCAATGAGTCAACTCTTCGCATGAGGTTACACAGTAATAATAAGTAATACAAGTGAGTTTTATCCTATCCTGATAAACCTTGTCTGAGTTAAGTGATCCACCTTTGTGTGTCCCCCAAATCCCATGTTTATATCTATTGTATCATTTATCATCCTGTGTTACAAATGTTTACTTATCTGTTCCCTCTCTTGACTGCAGGCACCCGGAATGTAGACACTGGGTTTCCCCAGGGCAAAGCATTTTAAGTGCACAATAAATGCTGGATTAATATATTTGTTGTCTACAACAAGATGCCTCTGTTGGACAGAATATGGGAAAATAATGAACAACACATAGTATCAAATGAGCAACCAGAATACCAAGGAAGACAGACATGTTGACGAGCCTGCAGGAACAAGTAAAATCAAACACTTTAGTCTGGTCACAAGTTTCAGGAGCAGTCTCATTGCAGTTATAGATACTAATCTGAGGATAAATTCAATTTGAACTCAGTGGGAAAGTGCCAATCACTTAAAAATGATTCAAAATAAAGGTTAATTGAGTAAACACTTACTGAACAAATCAAATAAGTTGATCCCAGAAGGATTTTTAGGGCCACTTCAGATTGCAATATTTGTAGAAGCACCTCATTCTAAAATGAAGCACAACATACAGACTGTTTACACTTCACATGAAATGCACTTATTAAAACAACAATTATTTAGAAGAGTAGCTACCTACTATAGCAGCAGTATCATTAAGCATTGCTCTACAGAACCATCATATCCCTAAACCAGGCATAGTGCCTGGAGCAAAGCAGGTGCACAGCAAAGATCTGAATGATTCAAAGAACCTAGAAATGTTTTCAGTTTCTTTCACTAAGCTTCCTCCATGTGGCTGGAATGAAATAATATCCTGCCTTCCAGAGCAACCACTGGGCTAATCCCATGAGCAGTACAGTGACAGGCCTAGGTCTCAGGATTATCACTTTTACATTTCTGATGACAGCTCTATTTGAATATCCAATCTAACATCAACCTCATATCATCCTATCTTATCATCACACCGAGGTTTATGAGTGTAAGAAATATACAATTTATAATAGGCAAAAAAAAAACACAAACAAACAGATTTTACACCTCTAAAGAACGACCCTCCTTCCAAAGGGTTATATGGAATCCTCAGGCACCTTGGTATCCGACTCCAGGCATTCAGACTAAGATGCGTCTGATACTGTGAAGCACAGTGCCACCTCAGTGTCATCCCCTGGCACTTCTCCAAGAATCAAACATGTCCAAAGCATGATGTCCATGAAAGGAAACATTTCAAATGCCAGTTTCACTCATATAACTACTTCTGAATCCCTCACTGGGAATCCAAGCTGATGAAACAACACATAAATGATTCTTTTTTAATTGCCAGACTACTAAGGAATCTTGTTCATCTCTCTCTCTATTTCCCTAGTCTCTTCAGCACTCAAAACATCCTCACAAAACTGAATGTTTTCCCATCATCCAGAGCTGCTGCAATGTTAAGGACCATAAATTCTGAACATGCGCACTTAGTTCCCCAAACCATAATAATATTTTTATGCCAAATTCTCATTCTAAGTAATGCTCTCAAAATTTCCCCTGAGTATTATACCCGATGAGAATCTAATCTGATACTCTATTTTAGACATGAGGACTTTTATCTAAGGATTTCAAAACATGTTATATTGAAGTTAAGTGATTTGTTGAAGGCTACACAACTCAGCAGATTAAGTCCAAATAACCTAGCCCTAAATTCCACCTTTTTTTTTCAAAATACAATTATCTGGGATTTGTTGTATCAGCACTAGAACTGTATGATGTACTCACTGGTCAATGATTCATTCTGATTCATTCCTATTAAAAGAATGACCACACACAATCTCACCTCCTCCACTAAAAACAAACTTAAAAGTTCCTTATTTTCAGCAGAAAGGGAACAGAATGCCTACATCTACTGTTGAGAAAATATAACCTTGCTTCCTACGAAACTGATAAAAGAGTATGTCACAACAGAACAGTCTTTAACCTGAAACCAGATCTGAGTGGAACCTGCTTTCTTATATCCTGAGCTGCTATATTTGACTCCACTGTATTCACAAACATGGCTTTTTGTCTTCTCAGTCACCTTGATATACAGTTAACAGATTTAACTTGAAATCACTAGCAATAAAACCTGGAGCCATATTTTAAACTTAGGATTTTAATATTTTCTTATTTCTCATACTTAAGAAAGAATTCCCTACTCGTTCCATACAATTTTTTACCAAATAATGACTTTTAGCATGAATTATACTTAGCCTTTGCAAATGCAAAGTTGTTACCAGTCTGGATGGGTAACTATTCCAGATTTTAAATGGCAATTTCAAAACTTATTATCTAACAAAGAGAATCATAGAGCAAATTGTTTACAAAGATCTTGGTCATCTGGTAAAGCTTATGTCCAAAGGAACAGATTGCAACTCTGAACATCTGAGACCAAAAAGAAGTCATCTTTTTGGTCTGAAATTTGAGCTTTCAAATCAACCTACTCAAAAGGAAACTATCTTGTGTACTTGACCAAAATGCCCAATTTTGCAATAATAGGCAAGAAAGCCCTAGAATAAGATAAATACAATTTCTGAACATTGCAATTTCTTGAATTTTCCTAGTCTCACATTCAGCCAACAACCTAAGTTAATCAATTTTAAAAATTAAGGAGCCTATATTCAAATATAAATTAATTTTAATCATCTGGATATTTCCCAGTAGGTAAAAGGAGAATATACTCTAAACAAACACCTGAAATATAATTCTTATTGACAGTACATACAGCAAAGTCTTTCTTGGTTAGTTTTGAGGATTTGGTAGAAATTCCAATGGGATGTAAAAAATATGTTAGTGCTGTTTCTTATATTTATGATGTGTCACATTAAATTAGCAGAAGCTAATGTGTCTGGTTTCCAAAAGTTCTCAATTACACCTTTTAAAAAATGTTATAAAAATATAATAGCAAAATTGAAATGAAAAAACTAATAGAATATGTGATAATATCTTGACTAATTATTGCGGCCAATTCTTACAAAGCTAACTAAAGCATTCAGGAATTCAAGAGAAATGTATAGTAATCAACTAGAATGACTCAAGTCATTGAATCTTTATAGAATGGGTCTATCTAAGCTACAGGCTTCCCTGGTAGCTCAAACAGTGAAGAATCTGCCTGCAATGTGGGAGACCTGGGTTCTATCCCTGGGTTGGGAAGATCCCCTGGAGGAGAGGCATGGAAACGCACTCCAGTATTCTTGACTGGAGAATCCCCATGGACAGAGGAGCCTGGCAGGCTCTAGTCCAAAGGGTTGCAAAGAATCAGAAATGACTGAGCAATGAAGCACAGCATCTAAGCTACAGTGAGTTTGTGAAACCTAAAACTAAGTTTTTCACTGAAGCACTTTTTCCAAAAAGCAATTTAAAAGCAGCAACAAAAAAAATTATGGTATTTTTATCTAAAATGCTCCATTTTTTAATTTGTATCAACTAGTTTTTGCTTACATACAAAATTACCCAAAATTTAATGGCTTGAAGTAACATTTTTATTTCTTATGATTCTGTACATTGGCTAAGCAGATCTTCTGGTGTGTGCCAACTTGCCTGGCACTGAGTAATCTACAATGGCTCACTAATGTGTCTGAGTGTTGGCACTAGTGCTGGCTAGTTGGTCTAGGGACACCAGACCTAGGACAGCTTGTCTCTATTCCACATGGTATTTCATTCTAACACACAGCTGTCTTAGGACTGCAGAGACCAGCAAGGTAGGGTAAGCTCAAACATAAACACGCTCTTCAAACCTCTGCCTGAATCAATTTCCCAAAGTTCTGTTAGTGAGATAAGTCATATTATCAGACCCACCCTGATTGAACTGTAGAGAAAGTAGATTCCACCTCTGATATATTTTGCGACTTCTGTTTTTTCAACTTACCACAATATCTTCAATATCAATAGCCTTCTTTAGAGTTTGAATCATGGTAAAATTTTTCTTATTCCAATATTAATGTTGCTTCTTCACAACTGAATTGATATAATCTTTCTTCTTGTTTTGTGGTCTTCATTTCATTTCTTTCTTTCCCAATATTCCCCAGAATATAGAAGCCTTCTAGGGAATAAAAAGAGCAGCTAACCAGGTAATAGGAAATACCAAGATTAATGTGATAAAAGACAGGACCATTATATATCCCTATATTTATATCTCAAACCAAAAGAAAAAGCAACTTGAAAATTTTAATTTGTTTTATGCTCCATGGGTGTGACCTAAGTACAGGTCTAGTACTCAGAAGAAAATAATAATGATAATGATACTAGTCAAAATTGACAAAACAGAGTAAATTTGAGATCTAGGGTGAGCAAATTATATTTACTTCAAAAATGAAAAGTGAGTTTTTTCTTAATATTAAATAAAATTATATTATCCTTACTATGGAAACATGACTTCCCTGGTGGCTCAGACGGTAAAGCATCTGCCTACAATGCGGGAGACCCAGGTTTGATCCCCGGGTGGGGAAGATCCTCCGGAGAAGGAAATGGCAACCCACTCCAGTACTCTTGCCTGGAAAATCTCATGGGAGGAGCCTGGTAGGCTACAGTCCATGGAGTCACAAAGAGTCAGACATGACTGAGCGACTTTACTTCACTATGGAAACATAAGGTAATCAAATTTTTTTTTAATATATATATATATATACTATTTAGGGGTAATAATTCAAAAGCTAATGCCAAACATAATTCAGTTTGCTCTGCTAACATTATTAGAGTAATGAAAACCTAGTTTTTAAAAAAAAAAAAAAAACACATCTAATATGATGCAGGCATTTTGTTTAATACAATCTGATCAAGAATACTTCATCATGGGTAAGTGACAAGAGTTTCATTACCACCTTAATGGCAATTAAATAAACACTGACATCACTGGTAGGAAATGTCTTTCATCACCACTTCAGATTTCTTGAAATAGCAGGAAACATGATTTTGTTATTGTAGTATTAATGCAGGTAGCATGTATAGTAATCGTATAAAAGTAAAACCAAGTTTGAGATTTAATGACAATAACCATCACTTTTTAGTTTACGACAAAGTTAACTATATGCATTTGATCAAACTTCCCACCAAACTTGGAAGGCATCTTTTTCTCATCAGTGAAACCAGTTTTACTCCATCATAGAAGTGATTATTCCAACCTAATAATGCAGGCAATCAACGGTGGGATTTAAAATAGAACTGTGCATGTGGAAGTAACAATAATCCATGCACTTTTCCACTGGTATCTTAAGATATCACATTTCTTACTTTTGCCTTTAAACCCATGCCTAACTGCTGGGGTCCAGCCCCGGTGGATCCAGGGTGATTCGAAGGTGGGGGGATGGCATCGGAGTCTTTGGAAAAATACATATTTAATTACAGATATATAGAGAGAGATTAGAAACGGATAGTGTAGTGGAGAAAAGGAGGCTGAATCCAGATGGGAATTCAGCCAGAGAAACGGGAGCAAGAAAGAAGTGACATGGGGGAATCAGTCTTTCCAGAAACTGATCCGATTTCTTTATTTTGGGGTTTGCTTATATACCTTTTGTTACACATAGGGATGAATACAGAGTCATGCGGGGGTCAGCAGTCCTGACCTTTATCAAAATCAGGTGCTTCACATAAATGTATAAAAAAAAGGTCTTAGGGATATTACATCATCTTCTGGCCATGAGTGAGACCTGCTGACATTTTATGATCCTTTCTTTCTGATAACCAAAAAACTTATTTCTTCCAAGGGTGTTTTTTCTTAAACCAGGCACCACCCTCCAAATAAGGTTGCATTCCTATAGGGTGAGGGTGTAGTGAGTTACAATCAAGAAAGGAATTTATTTAACCCAAGGTTAACATGATTAATCTTAAAGGTTAATACTTATTTCTCCTATATGCTTAAAGGTTAATGCTTATTTCTCCTATATGCTAGTTATATTCATTATAAGGGCAGGGAATATGGAGATTTAGCAGCAAACATCAGCCCAACAAATGAAAATCCTTTCACCAATGTTCCCCTTAAGCTCTATTTAGTCTTAAGATAGTGATAAAGTTACATTTTTATATAGCAAGAACACAGTGATTTATAACAAAGTACAGTGATCTATTACAAAAGAGAAAATTCATTAACTCAAAAAGTCTAGTGTTGCTAACATCAAAAACTACTCTATTTCCTTTTCTATATTCCAAAAACATTGATTAATATATTTCCAGGTGCCTAAGGATATGGAGGCCTGGCGGCAATCATTGACTCAACAATGAGAAAAGCCCTATGCTAATTAAGACTCTCAAAATACTCCAAAACTCTCTGTGCTGTTTATGGTTGAGAGGTAGTAAACAATCATGTGCAAGTAGTGGCAGGAGTATGGATAATCCTGTCACACAAGCTGACTAGCAGAGAGGTTTGACCTGAAACATCCTTGTCCCACCCAGGGGAGGGAATTAGCAGCAATTATTGAGGCAACAAATGAAAAACCCTTCACCAATATAATTCCTAACCAACCCATTATACTAATAATTTCCAACTCCCCAAAAGAATTTGCCTTTAGTAAGTCTAAAACATCTCGTGCCTCTCAGGTTGGGAGGCTGTAAACAATCACATGTGGCCAGATGAACCTATACAGGCAGGCTAGATAACCTTCAGAGGAGTCTCTAAGCTGAAACACTCTTGTCACGCCCAGGAATTTTTATTGCCTTGGAGCTGCACGTTTACTCTTCTCCGAGAGAAACGGTTATGGGGGAGAGCCCCCCGTAAAGTCAGAGGTGTAGGTGAGAGCATAAAACAGACTCTGGTTTTGGGGTAGATGCTCGGGAACAGGGGGTTTCCTGAGGCTTGATCACGCCTTTGCGTATGCCAAGCCTCTTTCCTCATGACCTTTGCCATGGGCGGAGTTCCTGGCCCTGGGCACCTAAACTTTTTCTTTTATTTGATCAATACATAATACAATCTTCCTGAAATGCTTTTACCTTAAAAATCCAAAATGCAAAATAACATATAATTTTGTGATATTTCGTTTAACTCAATAATTGTTTCCATATTTTTTGGTTCTCCCTGGCTAGTGTCAAACTGTTTTGATGATTAGCTGATGAAAATGAGGAAATTTTTCCCCCTGCTACAATGTTGTTCAGCTTTCACTTAATAGCAGTTATTTCCTCTGATATCACAGCTCACAAGCACTGCTTAACCATTTAATTCATGTGCTTCAGATTTCTGACTTTACTGCACAGTAATCCTATGTGGAAATTTATCTCTGCTCCCCAAAGAAATTTTATCCATTGGCAGCTATGGTGTTCTTCAGAATTTAAAGAAAATGAGACCACCATGATTGCATTAAATATTATGGTGCTCTCTTTCTCTTAAAAATGTAAAAAATCCACAGGCAAAAAGTAGATGGTATATTATAATTACACTTCTTAAACTATGGCAGAGTAAAACATTTGCTGGTCGTATGAAAAATTTCCTTACCCAAAAGATCAAGTAAGTTAAATACAACCAGAAACATTTTATACCTTTGTTTATTTAATTATATTCAATTTTGTTCCATAAGTGTAGAGCAGTAAGCACAAAAAAAATTATGATATCTCAAGTACGCTTCAAACACCTCGGTAGGCTAATCAGCTCTTAGAATTTTTTTCAAACGTCATTAAAAGCAAGATCCAGACATAACTCACAAAGGTTCTCAACGCAAGAAGGAAAATGGTCAAGTAGACATTTCAAATTTCATCTGGATTTAAATTTGACTCTCAAGTGTCCTGTGAAAGAACTACTTTTTTATGTGTCTACCCTCAGCAATTAACCTTTTACTTCCTTTCCTCCTTCCTTCACCTCAAAAGCTAATAGCATTTAGAATCAATTTTAAATGCAGACTCAGAGGAAATTACAATAATTCCAGCTTCTTGATTAAGTCTCCCCACTCACATACATACATACAGAGACACACACACACACACACACGCTTTACTGAGAGTAGGGGCCAGTATTGCTCACTCTTGGAAAAATCCATTCCTATGACCCAAAACTGATTGTAGAAGCACAGCTGATCAATTTATACCTGTTCTAGTCTTAATCTATTCAATAGAACAGAATATCTAGGCAACTGGCTGCTTTCAAAGTAATCTCTATGTTTTTGACAGATCATTTTTCTTTTTGATCAAAGCAGGTCTAGAAATCTGAAGTCAGTACTTCCACCACTTGAATTCCAGAGTATCCTTTGACCTGAGGATGTCCCAGGGTCAGAGGAGTCAGTCAAATCCCAAAGAAGTAAAAAATCTACTTCTTACAGATCTAAATAGCTTGGGAAGAGACATGACTATTAGGGCAAATTCCAGGGAGCATCTATCTCAGGGGCACACTCCATCAAGAGAAGCCAAGGAAAAGGGCTGGTGGAGGAAAATTAAAGGTTTGTGTTTAATCTAACAGTAACCACTACCTACTTACACAGTTTCTAAATTTCAACATACAATGTCAGTTGGATATATATTGCATGTATTAATTCCATTTTGAGCTATGTGCTGGCTGAATTCCATTGTTATCTTATCATGGAGAAATACAGTAAAATGGAATGATAAAGAAGTTTCATCCCTTTCCACCTATCTTATTTCTAGTACAAAGGGGAAAACAAATACAATATGGGGAAAGAAATGATGAGAAAGAAAAAGAAAAAAATTCTGTGATATGTGAAGAAGACACTAAAGCATTGAAAAACCCTTTAAAAAGCCTTGTCTGAAAGTAAAATTCAGAGACTGAGAAAATCAAGATCTAATTGTTATTTCAAACATGGAACTTTTAAAATAATGTTTAAGTTAATATATTTCACTCTTTCCTAATATCTGTGTGTGCTCTGAAAGGGAAGTTAAATATTGTGATTTTTCAATGTTGTTTTACTAGTGTTTTGATCCAGAGTTCAATTTACTGAGCTTCCTCTGAAAAGTCTCCACTTTTCTAAGCATAATTTGGTGCGTGTGAGGAACAGAAGGGATTATAAGAAAACCACAAGACATAGTTCTCTCCTGGCTGTTATTATTATTTGGCACCAGAACTTGAGCCTGAAAGCTTTATTTCTGTAAAGTTCAAAACACATCTTGTGTGCACTATGTAATTATCATATTATATGTTATATTTTTTACTGCCTTAAGGGAAATTTGCTCTTCCAATTTGGATCCCAGATGGCATAACTTCCTAGGTCTAGTGTGTGTGTGTGTGTGTGTGTGTGTTTATAAATACCTCTTAAAGCACACATGTGATAGATATGACAGTCTTCCAGACAAGCCCTCAGCTGGTTCTCAATTAGTACAAGTCAAAAGTCATATTACTTGGCCCTCAGCAGGTTTGATATTCATTTCCAAATGCCCGTCTTTAATATTCACATAATACTCAGCCAGTTTCTTGCAGCTTCCCTTGCTGGGCCACATGGCAACACTACCACCTAATGGAGCTTGCCAATCCTTTGGTGAGTTGCAGTAATCTAACCCTATCTAGAAAATTTCCACTTGTGGTCTTTTCCTAAGAACTTCCTTCTTGGTCTTTTCCCAAGAACTTCCTTCTTAAAAGTACTCCTTCCTAGGGAAACAGCCAACCTTGGTCTACTTTCAGATAAACAGGCTATAACACAAAAACATTACTGATTAAACACAGTAATTATTTCTATTCATATTCAGTTTTAAAAAATTCCAATCTAGCTTTTATCAGTACTCCTTGCTAACATTCGTTGAACACTTCTTGCATTCTAGGCGCTCTGTAAGCATTTCTAATTTCACAATAAACCTAAAAGATTGGCACTATTATCATTTGCTTTACTAATGAAGAAAATGAAGCTCCAAGCGCTACTTGCATAATGGACTCACACAGAGAGCTTCCACTGCTGCCCTCGTGAGGATTAAATATCTACATCAACAGTTGTATTTAAGAACTTCATATGCTAGGTACTAACAAATTGTACCTTGGACCCTGTTTATAATTAGCCAGGTCACCAAACTATTTCAGCAGCTAACAAGGTTACTCACTTTATAAGCATTTTCCCTTGTGGGAAAAAAGTAGATAGAAAAACAAAATTAACTGTTTCCTATTAAAAGTGGCTGAGTTTATTCAAGGATGCAGCAGGAGGGCTATACAAGAGAATCCTCAGAAAGAGAAAATATCCAGCTCTTTCATAGAATTTCCTGAGGGGAAGGGAAACTCCCCACTCTCCCAGAACATCAAAATTTCAGTTGAAAATGAGCTAATCTTTCCATCAGCTCCATTGGGCTCTTTGGCAGGAGGCAGAAGAAACTTGGACAGTCACAGTCTGTAGTGAGACTAGGGGATTTTCTTCCTCCGTGCTATTATTTTGGCACCTTTCACAAGCAATAAATCCTTTAAAGCCTATCAAGTAATTGTAGAGAGGTTGGAACTAAAGCTGCTTTAGTTGCAAAGCTTTTAATGTGTCACTGGAGCAAACCATCATGTTCACCGTTTTAAACAGAAATGTCTTTCAGTACTATGGGGTTATTTTTTACCACCTGCTATATATCTGGCACCGTGTTAGAAACATATATACACACACATGCATGCACCCAAAAGAGTAATTCCTGTCTCAAGAAATGTAATGTAACAATAAAGAAGTTAAATGTTTACAGGCAATAATCACATTTTTTAGTGAAACCTTTCTAGCATACTGAAAAGAACAGATTTATAGTTGGGACATTACAAAACTGTCAAATCCAAATATTAAGTCATAGAATTTTCTGTAAGTCAAGGTCCCATCAGAAAGCAGAACTCTGCCAAGATGGTTCAAGTGAAGAGAAGCTAACGAAGGAACTAACAAAAAAGATGTAGGAAGAACTGTGCTAACATACAAGACATGATGAGGCAGCCAGAGACCCAAACACAGAAGGACATTGCCACCTCTAGAGTTGAAGAGATAAGAAGAATAAATAGTGTTAAAGGAGCCCAGTCAGGGCTGAGCCACAGGAGAGGCTGTCCAACAAGAGCTCAATCATGGAGGAGCACATCTGTTGCAGGAGAAACAGCTACATGGAAGCAGGAAGGAACCAAAGAAAAGACGCCCACATTTCTCTTTTCTTCTGTGCATTCATGTCCTCCCCGGGCATCCTCTGGTTGAACCCAAATGAAGTCAGCTGAAAAGTGAGCCCAGATAATGCTGATCACAGTCAGGACAGGAAGCAAAGTGGGAGGGAAGACAAATACAGAATATTAGCATATATGTTGATGAATTATTATTATTATAAATATTAATAAGCATTAAACACAAAACATTTACTAGGTGAAACAGTATTCTAAGTGTCTTACATATATTAAATCATTTAATCCTCTCAATGACCTCAGTTAAGACTATTATTATCACCATTTACAGATAAACAAACTGAGGTACAGGGAGATTAAACTTGCTCGGGGTCACATAGCTAGTAAGTAGTAAAGTTCAGACTGGAACCCAGGTTATCTGGCTCCAAAGCTCTTGTCCTTAAAGACTCTGTTTCACTGCCTACTCTACTCCAAACACCCCCCTTCTTCATAACAGCACCCTGAGATCAGAATCTCTGGATAAGAAATCAACAAAGTAAAATCAAATCTGATGCCTCAGATTTCGCCAGTACCTCTTGTTAATGAACACAGAGAATAAGTGTTTGGGATATACACTCCTCTACCATACAAGGAAAGAAAATTAAGTATCATTTTGATTGCCTTAAGTCTCACAAATGCAGAAATCCCTGGAGGGGCAGTGGTAAAATAATCAGAAAATACTCCGTTGCAAAGGAGAAAACCAGTGGCGGAAAGGAAAAAGACATAATTTAAAGCCCAAAGAAAGAAGCTATTTTCACAAAGAGCAACTACTAGTATTGCTTTCTGCCTTTGGTTCAAGCTGAACCTGGATAAATGTTGATGTTCTTGAACTAGTAAAACTGTAAAGCTCCTCAGAGACGTTTCGTCTTGGAGGCAAAAGAAAACTGATTAGCCATTTAACCTAAGGTAGGTAGCAACTGGAGGTTAAAAGGAAGCAGGCATAAAGAAGGATTTATTCAAACAAGTCTGCAATAGTCACCAGATTGTTGTTGCAACTCATCACATCCTTCCTGAAAAATATGGAAGAAATGCTAAGCTATCCCTGGCCCATAATAAATCACTCTGGAGCTGCCACTCCCAAGCTAAATCTTCCGGTCCACTCCCTCCCTAGCCCTTTTTTTCCCCTCATATTTTTCTTTTCTCATATTTCCAGTCTCAGTTAAAAGGAATGAGAAGACAATGGGAGCCAAAGCAGACCATTTTTGCCTCTGTTGTTGCCCTGAATATCTAAGAAAATAAGAGTATGACTTTTCTGCACTCGTTCAAAATTTCTGCAACAGAAATCATAATTGACAAGCATGCACCAGAAGAGCATACCGTTTTGGCTTTGGACTTAAGAGAGTAGGTGGTCATTTAAACAAATGCAAGTTTTAAGATGAATCAGAAGACTCTTGTCCAGAGTTTCTTTCAAATTTGATGAACCAAAGGATCAAATTCCTTAAAGACTTATTTCTTTGAACTATCAGTAAAAATATTAGATTAAATGTATAAGCTTAACAGATTTCAAAGCACATTAGAAGCATAACTTATTTGATCTTCATAACAAATCTTTGATTTATCCAACTTGCTTATCTCTGTTCATGTCACCACCACTGTTTATGGGGGTTAATAAGGTAGGCCTCTGATGATTTGAAAATTAAATAAGGTGAGGAGAATAATGTGGAAAGGGAAGAAAGAGTACTTTACAGGGGAGAAATCTGACAAACGCTACATCAGTATGTTAATTCTATACACTCTTGAAGTTATGGAAAATGGCACTGAATCTCTTATTTTCCTCCAGAAAACTCATAAATTCAGTCTCATCATGAGAAAAAATATTAGACAAATCCCAAAGGAAGTATTATACGAAATTCCTGACCTGTAGTCCTCAAAACTGTTAAGATCATTAAAAACAAAGTCTAAAAAACTGTCACAGCCAAGAATAATTGAAATGACTAAATGTACTGTGGTATCTCAAATGGAATCCTTGGATAGAAAAAAGGCATTAGGTGAAAAATAAGAAAATAAGAATAATATAGTTCATTTTATATATAGTTAATAATTATATAATTAAATCATTAACTATATGTTAATATAATATAATATTATTATATCTTTAATAATGTAATATTATTATATATTTTAATATTTATATTATATTGTATGTATTTATAATTTATGTTTATATATTATATATTTATTTTAAATATTATATACAATATATTATTGATATTATTAATATAGTTAGTAATAACGTACTGATGTATGTGTCGGCATGCACCCTCAGTTTGCGCCCTCTTTGCAACTTCATGGACTGTAACCCATCAGGCTCCTCTGTCCATGGGATTTCCCAGGCAAGAATACTGGAGTGGGTTGCCACTTCCTTCTTGAGGGATCTATCAGACCAGGGATCGAGCCCACAACTCTTGCATTGCCTGCATTGGCTGGAGATTCTGTACCAGCTGAGCCACCAGGGAAACTGGTTCATTAATTGTAACATACCAAACTAATACAAGATGTTAATAATAGGGGTAAGTGGTTGTAGAGTGTATGGGGAATCTTTGTGTTTACTTTTTTTCTGTAAATCTAAAACTGCTTTTAAAACAACATTTTTTTAATGAAATAAGGTGCTGCATACTGCATAGGAAAGCTTTGTAAACCATGGCTTACTACAAGGGTGATGATGGTGGTAATGCTTAGAGTTGTATTTTGATGACAATCTGTCAGTAGCTGGAAAGTGAACTAACGCAATATTCACAAAACAGTCTCCTTTTTCTCAAATATCTCAAATTTCTACTAAAATACTCAAGAGTTTGGCTTTTTGGAAACTACCAGGTATCAGATATACAACTTCTGAAAGTGGTTCTACTTGTCAGATAGATTTCAGCAACTGCTAAATAATTCCTCAGCCATCCTGCAAATCATTATTTTAGTGCCCATCATGTGGCAAGTACTATCCTATGTACTGGAACACAAAGGTGAGCCAAGCTCCTAGCCTTCAAGGGTGACCCTGTAAGACAGAAAAGTAAAAGAAACTAGTGTTTACTGAGGGCCTATAGTAAAATGATTAATTTTCTTCAAGAAAATTACAGACACCAAGGGAACATTTCATGCAAAGATGGGCACAATAAAGGACAGAAGAGGTATGGACCTAGTAGAAGCAGAAGAGATTAAGAGGTGGCAAGAAGAACTACACAAATAAGGTCTTAATGACCCAGATAACCACGATGGTATGATCACTCACCTAGAGCCAGACATCCTGGAGTGTGAAGTCAAACGTGCCTCAGATCGATAACAGGATACACCATGCTTGGGGCTGGTGCATGGGGATGATCCAGAGAGATGATATGGGACGGGAGGTGGGAGGGGGGTTCAGGATTGGGAACTCACGTACACCCGTGGCTGATTCATGTCAATGTATGGCAAAACCAATACAGTATTGTAAAGCAAAATAAAGTAAAAATTAAAAAAAGAAGTATTACTATGAACAAAGCTAATGGAAGTGATGGAATTCCCACTGAGGTATTTCAGATCCTAAAGATGACGATGTTAAAATGCTGTACTCAATATGCCAGCAAATTTAGAAAACTCAACAGTGGCCACAGGACTGGAAAAGGTTAGTTCCAATCCCAAAGAAGGGCAATGCCAAAGAATGTTTAAACTACAGCATAACTGTGCTCATTTCACATGCTAGCAAAGTAATGCTCAAAATCCTTCAACCTAGGCTTCAACAGTACGTGAATCAGGAACTTCCAGATGTACAAGCTGAATGTAGAAAAAGCAGAGGAACCAGAGATCAAATTGCCAACACTCACTGGATCACGAAAAAGCAAAGAAAAAAATCTACTTCCACTTCATTGACAATGCTAAAGCCTTTGACTGCATGGATCACAACAAACCATGGAAAATTCTTAAAGAGATGGGAATATCAGACCACCTTACCTGCCTCCTGAGAAACCTGTATGCAGGTCAAGAAGCAATAGTTAGAACCAGACAAGGAACAGTGGACTAGTTCAAAATTAGGAAAGGAATATGTCAAGGATGTATATGGTCACCTTGCTTATTTAACTTATATGCAGAGTACATCATGCAAAATGCCCAGCTGGATGAAGCATAAGCTGGAATGAAGATTGCCAGGAGAAATATCAATAACCTCAGATAAGCAGATAACACCACCCTTATGGCAGAAAGTGAAGAAGAACTAAAGAGCTTCTTGCTGAAGGTGAAAGAGGAGAGTGAAAAAGCTGAGTTAAAACTCAACATTCAAAAAACTAAGATCATGGCATCTGGTCCCATCACTTCATGGCAAACAGATGGGGAAACACTGGAAACAGTGACATACGGCTCGAAAATCACTACAGACAGTGACTGAACCATGAAATTAAAAGACACTTGCTCCTTGGAAGAAAAGCTATGACAAACTTATAGAGTATTAGAAAGCAGAGACATCACTTTGCTGACAAAGGTTCAATATAGTCAAAGCTATGTTTTTTCCAGTAGTCATGTATGGATGTGAGGGTTGGACCATAAAAGTGAGTGCCGAAGAACTGATGCTGTCAAATTGTGGTGCTGGAGAAGACTCTTGAGAGTCCCTTGGAAAGCAAGGAGATAAAACCAACCAATCCTAAAGAAAATCAGTCCTGAATATTCATTGGAAGGACTGATGCGGAAGCTAAAGTTCCAATACTCTGGTCACCTCGTGCGAAGAGCTGACTCATAGGAAAAGACCGTGATGCTAGGAAAGATTAAGGGCAGGAGGAGAAGGGGGTTACAGAAGATGAAATGGCTAGATCGCATCACCAACTCCATGGACATAAGTTTGAGCAAATTCCAGCAGATAGTGAAGGACAGGGAAGCTTGTTGTGATGCAGTCCGTGGGGTTGCAGAGTCACACACAACTGAGCAACTGAACAACAGCAACAGTGTAACAAGAAATTTACATACATTTCCTCATTTAATCCTCACAAAAACCTTCCAGGAAATATTCTACTGTTGCCCAAATCTGAGGCATTTGTTTCCATGGCATCAAGTTCTTAACTCTATCCTGGTGCTACCACACAGTAGAGCGATAGCTAACATACTGTCCACAACCCCCACTAGACTGTCAAGTTCTGGAGTATAAGAACTTGCTCACTGTTGTAGCTCCAGCACAATAAAGCATATTACCCACCCATAGTTAATGAAGTGAAAGAATGAGATGTAGTCAAGAGTCTTTCAGTTGCAAGTGACAGAAACCTAAAACAAACAAGAAAAAATGATTTATCAGCTCATGGACCTGGCTTCATGGTGAACTTTGCTTTGCTTCAACAGTCCTGATCTCTCCCCATACCTACTCACTCATCCTGTGAGAGGAGGAGGACTTAGAAGGCTGGTGTATTTAGAAGAGTGTACTTCTTAGCTCAGTCTCTTCTCTCTGACTTAGACAGCAGGTGTCAGTTACCCTACATTACTACAGGAAGAGTATTCTGGTCTGATTCTACCATATACTAAGCTTACCATGTAAGATGTGGATTTACAAACCCAACTCTGGAGAGAATACTAGGAGGTCGACCGTGGCTGCACACCTAAACTATGTTCACTCTAGTTTTTATTAGTATTACAACTGATATTTTGATTAATACACAGCTAACTCTTATTGCTATCACTCACTTGGTTATAAATTTGAAGGAGAAAAAATAGGAAGCTGTTCAATGGCCCCAAGAGCCCACTAGAAAATACAGGAGTGAGTAAGAGGAGGAGGCTGAAGCAAACTGTCTACCCACAGCTATTATTAACTCTTTTCACACACACACACACACACGCACACACACACACAAACTGAGGGTACGCAGCCTCTATGGACAAGATATGGAATTTAGAATTACATGTGTCTGACTCCAAGTCTGTGTGCTCTCCTTTTTAAGAAGATCATTCCCTAAGCTTCTACCAACAAATCTCATCATCTTTACAAATGATCTAGCTGAAGAAATGGTAGAAACTCTTTTTTAAAAAGATCTTAGATCATACTGGTGGAAAGGAACATACTGGATTTCCGTGCCCTACAGTAAAAACCACTACTGCTGAATACCTAATAGGGCAAGATCTAAATGCCTTTCTGGACCAGCTCTGCTTCCCTGATGGCTTAGTAGGTAAATAATCTGCCTGCAATGCAGGAGATGTGGATTTGACTCCTGGGTGGGGAAGATACCCTGGAGAAGGAAATGGCGACCCACTCCAGTATTCTTGGAAAATCCCATGGACAGAGGCCGCTGGTGGGCTATAGCCCGTGGGGTCACAGAGTCAAACACAGCTGAGCGACTGAGCACAAGTACAGTAAAAATCACTCCTGATGAATACCTAATACGGCAATATCTTATTGCTTTTCTGGACCAATTCTGCTCCAACTTAACAGATATCACCTAAGATAAATTAGATCATATTTGGAAAAATGCTTAATATCCACATGTTCTTTGCTTTATTTTTACCTTGATTGCTAATGCTTGCTAGGATCTCTAAACAATGGGACCAATATAAGAAGTACACTTTCTTCCTTAAATTCAACTTACTATTTCACATGGTAGCAGAAATAAACTCACTGACAGAAGTTAAACTCAGTTAACTGGGTACTTTCTCAATCAAATCAGAGTAAACTCAATTTAGGGTTCTCTCCCTTTCTGTTTAAGTGTAGTGCCATGGCATCAGGAAAGGCACCTGATCCTCAGTCCATGGAATCTTTATCAAGTTAGGAAAAGGATAACACTCTCTTACATTATCAGTTCTTGCTAATCTCCCAATCCTTTCTTTAATCTACTATTTCCACAATAAGTTTTAAACTCAGAAGCTGGGATCAACTGGATTGTTTTCAATTGTTCTCTCAGATTTTCCTTCCCTGAAATTGAGAATGCAGGCTGCCTGAAATGGAGATAAAGGCCACTTGAAAAAATTACTAAAAATGAAAACACAGTTGTTAATGTCAATTTTCCACATGATGTAATTTGGACCAAGTTGAACGAATTTCTGTGTTTGAGGTACTAAGAACTGGGCTCCAAAAGCGTAGACTGCAGATGGGAAAACACAGCTTTCTCAAGTTAAATAGAATATGAATATTTGCTTTCAGAGTGACTTGACAAACTTCTTCACTGACATTTCACAATAATCTTTAAGCTACCCTAAGAAATGACTCTTCTTAGTAATAACTAAGTCAAAAAAGACCTACATAGCCTTCTCTGGCTAAGTCCTTAAGTGTATGGTTACCAAGTCAAGAGGAGAGAACAAACCTCATGTTAACAATCAGAGACTTTTATTATGAGCATCATAACTTCCCTGGTGATTTAGATGGTAAAGAATCTGCCCACAATGCAGGAGACTTGGGTTTGATACCTGAGTTGGGAATATCCCCTGGAGAAGGACATGGCAACCTACTCCATTATTCCTGCCTGGAGAATCCCATGGACAGAAGAACCTGGCGAACCATGTCCACAGAATCAAAAAGAGTCACACCCAACTGAGTGACTAACACACATACAACTTTATCATGGGCTTTATAATTCCAAACCACAGCAAGGATGTAGAGGGCATCATAAGGAACGAGGTTTCCAACTTCTCCTTGCCACCATGAAATCGTTCTCAAGACTCCACATTGAGGAGAAGCATAAGAAAGGAACGGAAATCAGAAAGGCCATGAGTTTAATATAAAAGACACTAAGCCATCAAAAAGAAACTAAACCAAAAGAGAGTAAAGAATTATAAATTGCAAAAGCATAAAGTTTATTTTTTCTTAGCTACCCAGTGAGACTGTCAGCAACAGAAAAAAAAAAAAAAAAAGATGCTATATTTTCCTTGCACTTCTAAGTGTAATGAGAGTAACTGCTGCTTTGCTAGCCAGTCCTCTAAAATCAATCTTTCCAACAGTTGTACATAGCAAAATAGAATAAGTCAAAATGATAATGCTTGCCACAGAATTCAAAATCAACTTTCATAAAAGTCTGTACTCTATTCACTATTTTGGCTGAGTTACAGATATTGAAGTGATTAAAAAATGGGTAGACACTGGAAGGAAGAAGGAAAGAAGGAAAGGAAGGAGGGATAGAAGGGGAAATGGAAGGAGAGAGGAACAGACAGAGGGGAGGAGGAAAAGACAGAGGAAAAGAATGAAAAGGAATGGGCAAAGAGCAAAAAATGACTTGTACATAGTAACTCTCAGTAAAATCATTTCCTCAACAAGCTATGAGTGAAATTAAAGCTGATAATAGGGCCAGGTTGTTCAAATAATGCTTAAAAAATCTCTCTTTAGTATATCTCAAGTGAATTCAGAGCAACCAAAACATGTTTTTCTTAAGTTTTCTAATCTTTATCTATCCTTCTTATTTGAGTATTTTCTCCAGAAGAACTTGAAAACTCTCTATGCAGAAAAACTTGAAAACTCTCTATGCAGAGATTATTAAATTACCCATTAAATTTTATAAAATGCTGGTTTTAAAAATTAAGGAATGAAATAAATAGGAATAAAAAAGAGGGGGACAGGAGCATCAAGCAAACTAAGCACTTGAATATCTACATATTAATGATTTTTGTTAATGTCTAAATTCTAAAAGCCCAGATCCATTTACAAACTGATGTTCTGAGCTATTGCTTATAGCTGGAAATAGATACAATCCTCTCAGGTGAGGTGTAACCCATTTACCAGACTACACTGTAAATGAGCCTTCTTTCCTCCCAAGCTCCCCAGAAAGGATGTAATGGCAACTCCAGTCATAATTATTCCACAAATGCATTCAAGGAGATTTGAGAAGACCCAAAAGCCCACGTAGTGTATTAACTTAAACAAAGAATGTACAAAGGAGTTTTATTTTCAATTCCAATTTCTCAATTTTTTTAATCATTTTCCCCAGCACAGAGCAGTCTTTGTGCCTGTGGATCTCCCTAAATGTTTATGTCCCAAAGGACACAGAGGTGTGAAAAATGTGACTCGTATTCTTGATAAATTCTTATTACAAGACATGGCCTTGAAAATGAAAAGCAAATGAAATCCCTCTTTCCTCTAAATTTTCTTTCATGTCAAAGGTTAGTCTTACTTATTTCAACAGCTTAGATTTTAGCACTTGAAAAATAATGAGCCTATCTAAGTGGTGGTAACAGCTAAGATTTTAGAAACATGAAAGTATTTAGAAAAATAACTCAGGGTTAACAGAGTTATCAGTTTTACTAGCCCAGAAATAAATTATTGCAAATTGAGTAACTATTTGCTAACTCTCACAGAGGCCACCAGGAAAGTTTAAGAATGAAGATGTTTGAACGTACACTGTATAATTCACTTTTAAAACACACTAAAATCATGAGTATTCATTCTATGAAATAAAACTGTCAAGAATGTAATCAAAACACAAATTCATCTCTTTTCTAGGAAAAGTATAATAATTAGACATGTATTTTAAGTCAACAAATCCCAACCACAGATCACCCATCAAATAGAACATAAATTTTTGTAATACATTTATTTTCTGTTCATTTTCTCCCACTGCTTGCAGGTTAATGACAGCAAACCTCTGACAGGCCAAAGAATTTAGCTTTAAATACTAGATAACTTGCATGTCAATCATACCTCATTCTATCCTGGAAAAAATTAGCACTTCTCTTTGTATTCATCTTATTACACAAGAAATAATTATGAAGTTGTGAGTGAAAATAGGAAGGTCACAGAACTTACAGCCAAATGCCTTTTACTTAAACAGTCTATCAACAAAGACTTATTAAGGTAAAAATAAGAGGTAACACATAGTGAGTGCTTACTATGTGCCAGGCACCATTTAAAGCACCAACAGAAATTAATTCAAATAATGTATATAAAAATATTTCCATCCCTTGGAAGACAAACTAAAACCAACTGGGAATATGAGAAAATGAAAACAGCATGATTTTTCTGGATGGCTGAACCATGAATTAACTTTTTATTTCATGTTGACTGCCATTAGTGTTACTCACATAGTAAATACTTACGTGAAGTTTTCTTAAACCTCTTCCAAACACTATTTCCCAACTGGAAAATGGAGATAATAATAATACCTTCCTCATAAAATTGCTACATTAGTTTTACAGCTGCAAAAATCTCTCTGAAATGCCACTTGTATTCATATAGTATTCAACTACTTATTGGATCTAATCAAACTTCTTAGCTGGTTCTGCAAGCCACTATTTTTTAATCTCACAATTTCTCTGTACAACCCTCCGTCTCAGTTGGGCCAGGTTCACACCTAAGTCATTCTTATCTTAACTCATCTACGCTTCCCACCTCCTTGAAAATATACTCATCACTCCTCTCTGCTGCTCATGCCTTCCCCATGCGATCTTCCAGGTCACATTTCCCTATTTCTCTGTAAGTCTTCCCCATCCTATGTGGATCTAACTGGATTGTGCAAAGTACCTATAATGTGCTTGGCACTTTTTGCATATTATTTAATCCTATTTTTTTAATTGAAGTATAGTTGATATACAATATTCTACAAGTTATAGGTGTACAATACAGTGATTCACAATTTTACAATGTTATACCTCATTTATAGTTATAAAATATTGGCTATATTCCCCACATTGTACAATATATTCTTACTTTATGCAAAATAGTTTGCACCTCTTGATCCTCTGTCCCTGTATTGTCCCTCCTTCCTTCCCTCTCCCCACTGATTATTACTAATTTTCTCTCTATATTCTTTTTTGTTATATCCACTTTGTATTTTTTAGATTCCACACATAAGTGATATCATATAGTCCTTGTCTTTCTCTGATTTATTTCACTTAGCATGATACCATACTGGTCCATCCATTTTGCTAAAAATGACAAAATATCCTCTTCTTTATGGTCGAGTAGTATCACAATGCATTATTTAATTCTTTAAGTAATTCTAGAGATAGTTGATGGCACCCTATTAGATATTTGAGGACTAGAGGGACTGTGATTTTTTAATACTTATTTACTTTATTTGGCTGTGTCAGATCTTAGCTGTGGCATGTGGGATCTTAGTCGCATCGTGTGAGGCCTTTCACTGCAGCACACGGACTCTCCAGTTACTGCTCAGGCTCCAGAGCATATGGGCTTCGGTAGTTGTGTCACACAGGCTCTCTAGTTGCAGCTCACAGGCTTAGCTGCCCCACAGCAGTGGGATCATAGTTCCCCAGCCAAGGACTGAACCCATGTCCCCTGAATTGCAAGGCACATTCTTAACCACCAGGGAGGTCCTGAGACTGTAATTGATCCAGAGTGGTAAAGCCAAGGTTCGAACTCAGCTAAGCTGATGCATCCTTAAAAACTTATACCACAAAAACAAGTCCTTAAATTTATATTTTTGTAATGTTATCTAATTATTTAATATATGTGAAATCCATGTCATCCGCTAAGTTCCTTGAGATCCAATCTTCATAGGGGCACACCAAAGTACTTGGTTAATACTGCTGACTTGAATTGACAGACAAGGAAGACCTCAAAAGTGATATGACTTTCCCATACATACGTTACTATTTAAATAATGTCATCCCAGAATTTCTTAAAAGGACTGTGAACTACCAGATGCTTCAGACAGCCTAGCAGAAGCTTCATCATGAAGAAACAGTATATTTTTTAAGATGATGATGAGAAACTCTTAAGGGAATTGGACCTTTGACAGAATGGAGAAGTGTCAGAGGATTATCAGAGTTGTCCTTTAAAATCTTAAGCATTCAAACATTTCACTTCCAAAGAGCTTATATCTTAAGATGAAGTGAGAAAGTTTCCTTCCATTACTTTCATGTTCCAAACCATTTCCTTTTCTTACAACCCCAGAAGTCCATGTCAGCTGAAGTTTTAGACGACAACTAAACTGGGTTGTTTCACTATCGCTAAGTAAATTCTGACATAATTCTTTATCCTCTATCCAAAGACCACAATCCAAAGGGAAAGGAGGTGGAGCAATGTCTGGACATGTCTCAGCAACCACCCACCCAGCTTTTACTCTGGCACCACCAGGGAACATCCAGCTAAATACCCTGAGTTGCTGTCTTGTGTCCTTCCACATCAGGGCCACAACTGTATTACAGAACTTCAAGCTTTGCCATGGTGCCCTGGTGACACTCTGTAGCAGGTGACAGCTACAGAGCTCTCAGGAGAAAGCAAACCTTTGATAGCAGTGGGTTTCAACGTTAGCCTATAGCTAATGGGCATAACTCTAAAAGAAAACTCTTACCTGACACCTTCTTGAGCAGTCTTTTTTAAAATCTTTAACTAGTAGTCATTTCCATCATTATGGTCCTTAGTGCTTCTTAATAGTAAGTCCTTTGCAAGCAGTGAACAAACCAGTAGTTAAGAGTTTCCAGCTCCTCACTGCACTGCTCAGTGGTGTGTACGAGTCTCTTTGTGACTTTTATTCTGGAGCACAGTTGACCCCATCCTTCAACAACCTCATTTGCCTGGTCTTTGGCGGGGGAGGTCAGAGGTAACACTCCAGCTACCAGTACCATGCTCAATGACAGAGTGAAGGATCTTTTCCACAGAAAGGCAAGGTTAATAAACAGCTCGAATCACTGGCTTATTCTTTCTACTCTCTTTACCTCTCTTGGGCCAAGGGATCTCCCCCAGCTTTGTAATGTCTTCTTTCACCAACACAATTAAGTCCACCACCAAGTACCCACTCCCAATACCCTGATGTGTAGAGAATACTAATGTATCGATACCTGGGCCAGCAGAGAAAAGGGATATGATATCTTACTAGGAAAATCTGTTCACAAAACCATTCACCCACTCAGTAACTGGTATAAACACTTCTGAAAAAAATTAATAAGGCATTATTACCCCCTTAAGCCTCCATGAACACTTACACACAAAATTATATAAGCCAAGAATGTAGTTACTTTGGGGGTTTCATTTTAAGGAATTGCTAGATATCATATGAAACATCCCTAAAATATAAATATATAGGCATATTTATATTGAGAGTTGTATATAGAAATATAACCACAAGTATTTAGAAATACATGGCACCCCACTCCAGTACTCTTGCCTGGAGAATCCCAGGGATGGGGGAGCCTGGTGGGCTGCCGTCTATGGGGTCGCACAGAGTAGGACACGACTGAAGCGACTTAGCAGCAGCAGCATGTACTATTTATATTTTTAATCTTATACAGTATTTATATCTATTTACTTACAAATAAACATTATGTGACAAATACATATATAAAATGTTTTATGCATACATATTTTACATAAAATATATTAATATAAATATTTCAAATAACATACTTATATATAGAATTTATTTTATATATAAATATGAATGTTTCCTAAAATATATACACCGTCACCCTAATCAAAACTTGTGAGACGTTATTCAAGCCCACAGTGAAGTTTCTTCCACTCATTTTTTTATGTTTGTTTATGTTATGAATGGGGAAAGGGTAGCAATAATAGAATCACCATATTTAATAAAGTCTGGCTCTGTTATCTAGTCAAATAAAAATATCAGAGTTCTATGACCCTGAGGTGTTCTCATTGTTTAAAATGAACTTTTTCATTTTCAAGAGGACAATAAAGGGATTATAAATGAAAGTTTCACTCCTAAATACTGACAAAAATAATTACCTTTTATGGATTTCATAGGCTGATATAACCAATCCAAAGTCAGAACTAAAACTGGAAAGAAGAAAAGTTAAATAAAGATAAGACAATGATAGTATTTATTCCTAGATATACAAATAAGTATAATGAAATAACATAGTCTCGATCATGAGAAAAGGGCTGTCAGGTTTGAAAAAAATGTATACGTGCATATATAACTCATAAAGAACTTGTGAATATGGAGGAAAATATATGTAAGTTCTTATTAATTTAATTTGTATTTATTTACTTCCCAGTCAACCAATTTCAAAAAAGGATCTGAGGCAGAATTCCTTTCTAAACTATGTAAGACCCCACTAGTGAAAGCTGGTAGCAACTGTGTAAGTGGTGTGAGCACGGCTATTGATTTTCCTGCCCATTTCCAGACCCAGGTCTTTTACACCAGGCTGGTGCCACTCTACCACAGTCCCTTGATTCAAAGAAAAATAAATACTTATTTTACCATTTGTCAGTATGTCTGACTTTTTAAAAGCCAGCCCATCAAACATGAAAATAACTATATGGTGTATGTATACAACTTGCATTTTTTATGGCAATTATGACAGAAGAAAGGCAGAGAAAGAGGAAATATTTTCTTATGGCATTTCTAACTAGCTTCTGACATAATATAAGTTACTGCATTTTAACAATATAAACTGTCTCAGAATATTTGATTCCCCCCAGCAACTGCCAAAACTGCATTCTGCAAACACTAAAAAAGAAGAAAAATAATACTTCTGCCAAATACAAAAATAGTATCTCTCAGTAAAAGAGTTAAGAAACTGATGAGCTCTGTAATAGGTTTTATTTGATTCTAAACATATCATAAGATATCTTACAGCTCAATGGATGCATTCAGCACCTTATACCTTGAAAGCAACTCATAAATTTCACTAAAAAAAGTTTACTATCAATGCCACAGCACTTTTCCCAAACATTTTCTACCACAAAATTGTTTCATCACATACCTATGAATATCTTGCAAAATACTAACATTCCCAGAACACAGTTTAGAAATCAGTTATACAGAATTTAATAATTTGTCCTCCAGCAATATAATCAAAGTACATATATGTGATAAGGCAAAAAAAAAAAACGGGGGATTTATAGGTAGAGAATGCTCTTCACATATTATATGCAACAGACCTGACTGTTACTTTCTGCTACTTCCCATTCAGTCTTACTCAGTTTCTCTACATTTTCAAGAATTCCTTTCTATTTTTCTAATTTTAATTCTTCAAAAAACACTCATGACTATCTGAATCAACCATACTCAAATTTTTATTTATGGATAAAAGAAAAACCAAATATAACTAATCAAAACTACACTGAGTCTGTGTAAGTAATCATGTAAATAAATGTACTACTAAAATGACCAAAATGTACTAATTAAAACATATGATCCCCTTTTTCAGGAAGAGTGCAATTTTAGCTAAAGTAAACATGACGGAAAAACTAGAATATATATAGAAAAACTCTGAAAGGATACAAACAAACTGATAATAATGGTTGCCCCTAAGAAAGAAAACTAGAGGATATTTTATGGTATATATTTTTGTAGTGCTTGAATTCCTCATCATATGTGAATATTGATTTTTTGAAAAATAATATATATATTAAATTTAAAATTTTTTAAACAGTAAAGATATTAAGAATCCATACAGTAAGCATAAGATGATAGGATTTGCCATGTACCTCATATATGGGAATTTCCTACTTAGTTAAAAGACTCACTATGAAAATTATTTGTTCAAATCTTACATTGACAAGAAATATTAGAATCTCCAGAGGAAAAAACACAAATAGCTATTCACAGCAAAAATAAAACTCATGATCATGTCTTATACTCTGTTTAAACATCCAACTCTTCATTCAATATCAGTAAATCCTTAATAACATGTGGATTCAAATAAACATCTAAGAAATTAAAATTATTGAATTCACAGTCTGACTGATAAAGCATTTCAAGGCCTAGGAACATTAAGTTTACTGTGCCTTGATACCATGACACAAACGGAAAATCCTCAAAGATAGAGAGAATGAATCAGACTTAAAACAAAATTTTAGGGAATGTGGTTATATAAGTATTGAAAATAACCCATAAGAAAAATTTTATGTATTAAGATATTCATCAGTTTTAAGGTGAGAAAAAATGGAAATAACCTAAATGTATATTAATATAGGAATTGTTCCGTTATAGAACATACTCTCAATCAGTATCATGGATTTTCATCTTAAAATCTGTGGAGCAACATGGAAATTATTGATATCTAATGAAACCATAATATGAGACTACATATATTCCATTATCAAAAATATGTTTCTGTGCCATATTTCTGGTACTTGACTATCACAGCTCCAAGAGCATGGAGCGCAAAAAGCTAAAGACCAAGACTCCTACTGTTCAATCACACACACACATTCATACCCCTCTACCAGGCCACCAAAGGCACTGTCACTTCTTTAGGGCTTAGCATGGAAATGGACACATGTGTCCGCCACATTTAAACAAAAAACTTGCTAGAATATTGTTGGCCCCCTCAATCGAGTTGAAATGCCCCAAAATAACTCATATTCTTTGAAGATTAAAACCCTTCTACGGTCAACACCGAAATCAAATTGATTATATTCTTTGCATCCAAAGATGGAGAAGCTCTATACAGTCAACAAAAACAAGACCAGGAGCTGACTGTGGCTTAGATCGTGAACTCCTTATTACCAAACTCAGACTCAAATTGAAGAAAGTAGGGAAAACCGCTAGACCATTCAGGTATGACATAAATCAAATCCCTTATGATTATACAGTGGAAGTGAGAAATAGATTTAAGGGCCTATTCTGATAGAGTGCCTGATGAACTATGGAATGAGGTTCGTGACATTGTACAGGAGACAGGGATCAAGACCATCCCCGTGGAAAAGAAATGCAAAAAAGCAAAATGGGTGTCTGGGGAGGCCTTACAAAAGCTGTGAAAAGGAGAGAGGCAAAAAGCAAAGAAGAAAAGGAAAGATATAAGCATCTGAATGCACAGTTCCAAAGAATAGCAAGAAGAGATAAGAAAGCCTTCTTCAGCAATCAATGCAAAGAAATCGAGGAAAACAACAGAATGGGAAAGACTAGATATCTCTTCAAGAAAATTAGAGATACCAAGGGAACATATCATGCAAAGATGGGCTTGATAAAGGACAGAAATGGTATGGACCTAACAGAAGCAGAAGATGTTAAGAAGAGGTGGCAAGAATACACAGAAGAACTATACACAAAAGATCTTCACGACCCAGATAATCAGGATGATGTGATCACTAATCTAGAGCCAGACATCCTGGAATGTGAAGTCAAGTGGGCCTTAGAAAGCATCACTACGAACAAAGCTAGTGGAGGTGATGGAATTCCAGTTGAGCTATTTCAAATCCTGAAAGATATTGCTGTGAAAGTGCTGCACTCAATATGCCACCACATTTGGAAAACTCAGCAGTGGCCACAGGACTGGAAAAGGTCCGTTTTCATTCCAATCCCAAAGAAAGGCATTGCCAAAGAATGCTCAAACTACCGCACAATTGCACTCATCTCACACGCTAGTAAAGTAATGCTCAAAATTCTCCAAGCCAGGCTTCAGCAATACGTGAACCATGAACTCCCTGATGTTCAAGCTGGTTTTAGAAAAGGCAGAGGAATCAGAGATCAAATTGCCAACATCCGCTGGATCATCAAAAAAGCAAGAGAGTTCCAGAAAAACATCTATTTCTGTTTTATTGACTATGCCAAAGCCTTTGACTGTGTGGATCACAATAAACTGTGGAAAATTCTGAAAGAGATGGGAATACCAGACCACCTAACCTGCCTCTTGAGAAATCTGTATGCAGGTCAGGAAGCAACAGTTAGAACTGGACATGGAACAACAGACTGGTTCCAAATAGGAAAAGGAGTACATCAAGGCTGTATATTGTCACCCTGCTTATTTAACTTCTATGCAGAGTACATCATGAGAAACACTGGACTGGAAGAAACACAAGCTGGAATCAAGATTGCCAGGAGAAATATCAGTAACCTCAGATATGCAGATGACATCACCCTTATGGCAGAAAGTGAAGAGGAGCTAAAAAGCCTCTTGATGAAAGTGAAAGAGGAGAGCGAAAAAGTTGGCTTAAAGCTCAACATTCAGAAAACGAAGATCATGGCATCTGGTCCCATCACTTCATGGGAAATAGATGGGGAAACAGTGGAAACAGTGGAAACAGTGTCAGACATTATTTTGGGGGGCTCCAAATCGCTGCAGATGGTGACTGCAGCCATGAAATTAAAAGATGCTTACTCCTTGGAAGAAAAGTTATGACCAACCTAGACAGCATATTCAAAAGTAGAGACATTACTTTGCCGACTAAGGTCCGTCTAGTCAAGGCCATGGTTTTTCCTCTGGTCATGTATGGATGTGAGAGTTGGACTGTGAAGAAGGCTGAGCACCGAAGAATGGATGCTTTTGAACTGTGGTGTTGGAGAAGACTCTTGAGAGTCCCTTGGACTGCAAGGAGATCCAACCAGTCCATTCTGAAGATCAACCCTGGGATTTCTTTGGAAGGAATGATGCTAAAGCTGAAACTCCAGTACTTTGGCCACCTCATGAGAAGAGTTGACTCATTGGAAAAGAGTCTGAGGCTGGGAGGGATTGAGGGCAGGAGGAGAAGTGGACGACCGAGGATGGGATGGCTGGATGGCATCACTGACTCGATGGACGTGAGTCTGAGTGAACTCCGGGAGATGGTGATGAACAGGGAGGCCTGGTGTGCTGCGATTCATGGGGTCGCAAAAAGTCGGACACGACTGAGCAACTGAACTGACTAAACTGACCTATCTCAACTCAAGCTTGATTTCCATTTTTCCCCCTTTTGGAAGTGTAACTCTAGGCTTCATCCTCTTCATTATACCTAAAACCCTGAAACACAAAATACTTCGACTTCCTCTCTGTTAGTTGATAAGAAATAACTTCAAGAATGAGATACAGAAGTTAGGAAGGGGAACCAGTTTAGTTGAGGGAAATATAATTAATTTGTTCATTCATCCAAGAAAAAGGCCCTTTGTACACTGTATGTACCAAGTGTGGAGAACATGGCAATAAACAAAATCAACATCGTTCTCATTCATATCTGGGGTAATTAATGCTGAGTCTATTCTCAACACGAAGAGTCTGAGTTACTGCTGCTGCTAAGTCGCTTCAGTCGTGTCCAACTCTGTGCAACCCCATAGATGGCAGCCCACCAGACTTCTCTGTCCCTGGGATTCTCCAGGCAAGAATACTGGAGTGGGTTGCCATTTCCTTCTCCAATGAATGCATGCATGCTAAGTCTCTTCAGTCGCTAGGATAACCCTAACAGATAAGCTTATATATAGACAGAAACATGGTTTTCAAAAAAGTGCAGGCAAGAATCATCACAGGGTTAGTTTTGGGAAGCTAAGCACACAGAAACTGAACAGAGGGAAATCAAAAAGCCTTGAGTAATTGAATGTTTCACTGAGAATAACAATGCAGATTTGATGGAATGGGCAATAAACAAGATGTCAATTTCACAAACTTTAGAGACCTTAGAGGAAGAAGTTTATTGTGATGACTGATAAAATCTATATTATACTAGATCAGTGTTAAGTTTGGGTGGACCTTAACAATAGAAGTTGGAGTCCTCAAGGAGGCAGGACTATTAAGTCAGAGAAGTGGAAAACCATTTTCATTAGCCAAAAATTTTCAACACGGGAGCAATTTAAATCAGTATAAGAGACCTTGGAATAAATTTTAATAATATTTCCACAGACAAATTCTCTGAAGAAGGAATGCTTTAAAAGAGGATGACATGCCTTAAGAGACCTGAGGGGAGAAAATTCCCATGAATACAAACAATAAAATGGCCTGGAGATGAGCAGAAAGAAAAATTAAAAACTGTAAAAGCTAAGTATATGACTCCAAAAAAACATATTTAAGGGAAAAAATATTTTTTTAAAATAAGGTACAGCTTCAAAGAACACTGGAAAACTCAGAAAGGAAAAGAAAATGGAGCTGAGGAAGACAAGAAAGAACTAATAATCATACCTAATTTGGCTCCAATAATAATATCAAAACATTTTACTAAAATAATAAATACCATCAAGATGTAAATACTTTGTAGCCACTTGTAATCTAATCCTCCTTCTCTTATTTATCTTGCAACTATAAACAAACTACACATTTGGAGAACATGAAATAATCAAATTAAAAGTACTCCTTTGGGAGGTAACATTGGATGATACTGTTTCATCAACAAAAAATGCAGCAATAAATGAGAACAAGCCACTCAAAAGAAAAAAGAAATCCAAATTTTATACACTGAGAGAGAAAATGTGGCTAATGTTATCATAGGATTTAGAGTAGCAAAACTAGGCAGGGGGTACTTCTCAGCAAATCTAATGTTTTTAATAGTATTTCAACATTTCTTCTCTGACGTCAGTTTTTAAATAGGAAATTCCAAAGTTGGTCAGAAAAAATTTAGTAATTGTGTAATTTATTAACTTGGGGCTGGGGGAGGAAAATTTTGTGTTTTATTTCAAAACTTACCTTTTATTAAGGTTTACATTACAATGGATTGAATCTGGTGAAGTTTTCCATATTTTTATGAGGACAAAATGCTATTAAGACCTACAAACAAAATATATTTTTATTAAAAATGACTAATGCTCAGTGAAAAGTTCAAAGGCTGGAAAAGAAGCACTAAAAAGAGTTTTTAAAACAACAGTTCAGCTCACTCAGTTACTGGAAAAGTCATTTTCATAGTTAACCTTTAGGGCTAAGCAGCAGCTGGAAAAGCAGCATATTCTATAATGCAGTTAGTAAATGTCATGCCCTATTCTTGAAAGAAGCAAAATACATTACACTTAAAGACTGCAAATGACTCTATAACAGCAGACAAGATATACAATAGATTTAATACACAATGCGTATCACATTAAAAGATACCTCTCAACCAGATGCAATGTGTGGTCACTGGGTGGTTCCTGGATTCAAAAATATTTTAAATAAGTCAATTTTTCCTGTTAGAGTTGAAGAAATCTGAATACAGAAACTATACTAAATTAATATTATTAATTAGAAGTTGAATTTCTTAGATTTAACAATGTTTTATATTTAGGAAGGAGAATGTCCTTGTTCATTAAAGATTCATGCTGAAGCATCTGGGTGTGAAATATATGTAACTTACTTTCAAATGCATGTAATTTGTGCGTGTGTGTGTGTGTGTGTATAAAGCAAGTGTCTCAAAAATGTTCAAAACTTGGTAAATGTAAGGTATATGGACAGTAACTGCACTTTCTACATTATTTCAATTTTCTGGAGCTTTTTACTTTCTTTCTTTTAAATTATAAAGTATGATTTTAATAACACATATATAGGAGACTTGGAAAAGACAGAACAAAGCTATATATAGTTTCACTATTACAATTATTTTTTAAGTAGATAAAGATTTTTAGTTGAAGTTTCTATATCAAACTCTCAAAAATTAATAGAATGAATAGACAGAAAAGTAGAAGATATAGTAGACCTAAGAGCCAATTTAACATAACTAAATTTTATACAATTTTTACACAACAGCAGGATACAAATTCAATTCAAGTTCCCATAGACTATAAACCAGAAGATACTGGAACATATCCAGGGATGTAAAACAAGAGGCAAAAATTTCATGGTCTAAATGTATTGAAATCATACAGAATCTGTTCTTTCATCACTATGGAATTATGTTAGAAATCAATTATCAAAAGACATTTGAAAATAATCCACATGTTTTCAAGAGCAATGTGACATTTACCAAAAGAGACCTTTGACTTAGCCACTGAAAGCCTCAATGAAGTTAAAAGACTGAAAAAACACAAAGGGTGACTGCAGAGAAGAAAGCATTTAAATGAGAAATTAATATCAAAGATATTTAAAAACCACATGTATCTGGAAATAAAATGTCCACCTTAAATGATGTGTGTACCTAAGAAACCATAATAAGAAAAATTAGAAAATATTTGAAATAGGATGAATATGAAAAGAAAGTTTATCAGAATTTGCTGCATGTAGCTGAAGCTGCTCACTGCACTTAAATACAATGTGGAATCTTGGATAATATATGGAAAAGAATAATGGACACAAACATAAAATTTTGTGAAATTTGAAGGAAATCTGTACATTAATAATACTGTATCACATGCTAATTTCCTGTTCTTCTTTTTACAACACAGTATTTCTTTAAATTCTCAGAATTGGATTACAACTTTAAAACCTCATCAAATCTTTTAAATAACTAAAATAATAAGCTTTCCAGACTTTTAGCAGTAATACTAAATGAGAGAATAAATGGAACTATATCAAAGATTTGAGTAAAAATAATTAGAAATTTATTAGAATAAATTAGAAATTAGCATTCTATTCATACTGAGTCAAACAAGTGAATCTAAAATGTCATAAATTTTTTAACTAAGCAAAAATTCATAATTTTTCTAAAAATATGTATATTATACATAGGCTTTTCTACTTGATAAAGAACAACAAAACAAAAGAAATGGAGCAATTTGAAAATAAACTAAATGAGATGGGAGCACTGAATATGAAATAGAAAAAGTGAAACAAACAAGGTAAAAGTTTAAAAAAAAAAAAATCACCCGAAGTCCAGTCATTTTTAAACACAGATGCTCATTGGAAAGACATCTGGAGCTTTGGAGGAAAAACAAGAAATACATGGGCATTTGTATTCTTCAAAAAAAATTCCAAGATAATTCTGATATGCATCTGGGTTTTAAAAAGTGATTCTAGTACTTTGGCCAATTCAGGAGAAGAGTTGACTCATTGGAAAAGACTCTGATGCTGGGAGGGATTGGGGGCAAGAGGAGAAGGGGATGACAGAGGATGAGATGGCTGGATGGCATCACTGACTCCATGGACGTGAGTCTGAGTGAACTCTGGGAGATGGTGATGGACAGGGAGGCCTGGAGTGCTGTGATTCATGGGGTCGCAAAGAGTCGGACACGACTGAGTGACTGAACTGAAACTGAACTGAATATTAGAGGAGGGGGAGGTGGTACACAGAGGTTCATTATATCGCTCTCTCTCCATGTGTATACGTTTGAAATTTTCTATTAAAAAATTTTAATATAAAAAAAGTGATTCTAGGTTTTTTCTATTAAATGTCAGTTTTAGGGATAAAGAATTCTATTATTTTCTGTTGACCAATCATGATACAGTGGAATTAAAAAGAGTAACAGTTACATAATCACAATAGTAAAACATGTCTATATGTTTTAACAATCAATAATCAGACAAAAAATAAAAGATAATTACAATTTCAAGCCATAATGGAAACATGATTAACCTAACAATATAAAATAATTGCATACAATTTGATGGGTTAAGTAGAGTGATGTGGTAGGTAGAAGTGCATACACACATGTTTTTCATCCACCCAGCCAGTCTATCTTTGCATGAAATATTCCCTTGGTATCTCTATAATTTCATGCAAAGATGGGCTCGATAAAGGACAGAAATGGTATAGACCTAGCAGAAGCAGAAGATATTAAGAAGAGGTGGCAAGAATACACAGAAGAACTATACAAAAAAGATCCTCATGACCCGGATAATCACGATGGTGTGATCACTCACCTAGAGCCAGACATTCTGGAATGTGAGGTCAAGTGGGCCTTAGAAAACATCACTACGAACAAAGCTAGTGGAGGTGATGGAATTCCAGTTGAGCTGTTTCAGATCCTGAGGGATGATGCTGTGAAAGTGCTGCACTCAATATGCCAGCACATTTGGAAAACTCAGCAGCGGCCACAGGACTGGAAAAGGTCCGTTTTCATTCCAATCCCAAAGAAAGGCATTGCCAAAGAATGCTCAAACTACCGCACAGTTGCACTCGTCTCACATGCTAGTAAAGTAATGCTCAAAATTCTCCAAGCCAGGCTTCAGCAATACATGAACCATGAACTTCCAGATATTCAAGCTGGTTTTAGAAACGGCAGAGGAACCAGAGATCAAATTGCCAACATCCGCGGGATCATGGAAAAAGTGAGAGAGTTCCAGAAAAATATCTATTTCTGTTTTATTGACTATGCCAAAGCCTTTGACTGTGTGGATCACAACAAGCTGTGGAAAATTCTGAAAGAGATGGGAATACCAGACCACCTGACCTGCCTCTTGAGAAACCTATATGCAGCTCAGGAAGCAACAGTTAGAACTGGACATGGAACAATAGACTGGTTCCAAATAGGAAAAAGAGTACGTCAAGGCTGTATATTGTCACCCTGCTTATATAACTTATATGCAGAGTACATCATGAGAAATGCTGGGCTGGAAGAAGCACAAGCTGGAATCAAGATTGCCATGTCCAGTTCTAACTGTTGCTTCCTGACCTGCATATAGGTTTCTCAAGAGGCAGGTCAGGTGGTCTGATATTCCCATCTCTTTCAGAATTTTCCACAGCTTGTTGTGATCCACACAGTCAAAGGCTTTGGCATAGTCAATAAAGCAGAAATAGATATTTTTCTGGAACTCTCTCACTTTTTCCATGATCCTGCGGATATTGGCAATTTGATCTCTGGTTCCTCTGCCTTTTCTAAAACCAGCTTGAATATCTGGAAGTTCATGGTTCATGTATTGCTGAAGCCTGGCTTGGAGAATTTTGAGCATTACTTTACTAGTGTGTGAGACGAGGAGAAATATCAATAACCTCACATATTCAGATGACACCACCCTTAGGGCAAAAAGTGAAAGCAACTAAAAAGCCTCTTGATGAAAGTGAAAGAGGAGAGCAAAAAAGTTGGCTTAAAGCTCAACATTCAGAAGACGAAGATCATGGCATCTGGTCCCATCACTTCATGGGAAATAGATGGGGAAACAGTGGAAACAGTGTCAGACTTTATTTTGGGGGGCTCCAAAATCACTGCAGATGGTGATTTCAGCCATGAAATTAAAAGATGCTTACTCTTTGGAAGGAATTTATGACCAACCTAGATAGCATATTCAAAAGCAGAGACACTACGTTGCCAACAAAGGTCCATCTAGTCAAGGCTATGGTTTTTCCAGTAGTCATGCATGGAATGTGAAAGTTGGACTGTGAAGAGAGCTGAGTGCCAAAGAATTGATGCTTTTGAACTGTGTGGTGCTGGAGAAGACTCTTGAGAGTCCCTTGGACTGCAAAGAGATCCAACCAGTCCATTCTGAAGGAGATCAGCCCTGGGATTTCTTTGGAAGGAATGATGCTAAAGCTGAAACCCCAGTACTTAAGACTCTGATGCTGGGAGGGACTGGGGGCAGGAGGAGAAGGGGACGACAGAGGATGAGATGGCTGGATGGCATCACCGACTCAATGGACATGAGTTTGATTGAATTCCGAGAGTTGGTGATGAACAGGGAGGCCTGGCGTGCTGCGATTCATGGGGTCGCAGAGTCAGACACGACTGAGTGACTGAACTGAACTGAACTGAGCCAGTCTATGCCTTTTGGTTAATGCATTTAATCCATTTACATATAAAGTAATTATCAACATGCATGATCCTATTATCATTAATTGTTTGGGGTTTGTTTTGTGTAAGCTTTTTCTTTCTCTTGTGTTTCCTACCTAGAGAAGTTCCTTTAGCATTTCTCATAAAGCTAGTTTGGTGGTGCTGAATTTTCCTAACTCTTGCTTGTGGAAAGCTTTTGATTTCTCCATCAAATCTGAACAATAATCATGCTGGGTAGAGTATTCTTGGTTATGCATTCTTCCCTTTCATTACTTTAAATATATTGTGCCATTCCCTTCTGGCTTGTAGAATTTCTGTTGAGAAATCAGCTGATAACGTTATGGGAGTTCCCTTGTACGTTATTTATCATTTTTCCCTTGTTGCTTTTAATATCACATCTTTGTCTTTAATTTTCATTAGCTTGATTACTATGTATGTCCCTTGGTGTGTTCCTGCTTGGGTTTACCCTATCTGGAACTTTCTCAGCTTCCTAGACGTGGTTGACAATTTCATTTGCCATGTTAAGGAAGTTTACAATTAAATTCTCTTGAAATATTTTCTCAGGTCCTTTCTCTTTCTCTCCTGATTTTGGGACCCGTATAATGTGAACGTTGGTGCATTTAATGTTGTCCCAGAGGTCCCTTCAGTCAGTTCAGTTCAGTCGCTCAGTCGTGTCTGACTTTGCAACCCCATGAATTGCAGCACGCCAGGCCTCCCTGTCCAACACCAACTCCCGGAGTTCACTCAAACTCACATCCATCGAGTCACTGATGCCATCCAGCCATCTCATCCTCTGTCGTCCCCTTCTCCTCCTGCCCCCAATACCTCCCAGCATCAGGGTCTTTTCCAATGAGTCAACTCTTCACATGAGGTAGCTAAAGTACTGGAGTTTCAGCTTCAACATCAGTCCTTCCAATGAACACCCAGGGCTGATCTCCTTTAGGATGGACTGGTTGGACCTCTTCGCAGTCCAAGGGACTCTCAAGAGTCTTCTGCAACACCACAGTTCAAAAGCATCAATTCTTTGGCACTCAGCTTTCTTCACAGTCCAACGCTCACATCCATATATGACCATTGGAAAAACCATAGCCTTGACTAGACAGACCTTTGTTGGCAAAGTAATGTCTCTGCTTTTCAATATGCTGTCTAGGTTGGTCATAACTTTCCTTCCAAGGAGTAAGCATCTTTTAATTTCATGGCTACAATTACCATCTGCAGTGATTTTGGAGCCCAAAAAAAATAAAGTCTGACGCTGTTTCCACATCTATTTCCCATGAAGTGATGGGACCAGATGCCATGATCTTCGTTTTCTGAATGTTGAGCTTTAAGCTTTTTCACTCTCCTCTTTGACTGTCTTAATTATTTTCATTCTTTTTTCTATATTCTCTTCTGCAACAGTGATTTCCACCATTCTATTTTGCTGATAATTTACATGCTCTTTTGCATCAGTTATTCTGCTGCTGAGTCCTTTCACTTCTGTTTGGTTTTTATTTCTTCTGGGTCTTTGGTAAACATTTCTTGCATCTTCTCCATTCTTTTTCCAAGATCCTGGATCATCTTCACTATCTATTCTGAATTCTTTATCTGTAAGATTGCCTAAATCCATTTCATTTAGTTTTTATTTGGGGTTTTATCTTGTCCTTACATCTAGGACATAATCCTCTGTATTTTCATTTTGATTAACTGTTTATGATGCGATTTTCGTTCTGGCAGCTGTGGGATTGTAGTTCTTCGTATTTCTGTCTGCCCTCTAGTGGATGAGGATAAGAGGGTTGTGTAAGCATGCTAATGGGAGGGACTGGCAGTGTGAAAAACTGGTGGGCAGGGTATGCTCAGTAAAACTTTAATCCGATTGTCTGATAATGGGTGGTTGTTAAACAGCTAGTTGCAATTTTGAACTCTTGCAGGAGGAGTTGAGTACATGTCCTTCTACTCTGCCATCTTGAATCAATCTCCTAGGTTTTTAACTTGATAAATGAAAAGGTGGGGAGGAAATCAAGATATTTCAACCCAACATTGTTGTTGTTTTTCAGTTGCTCAATCATGTCCAACTCTTTGTGACCTCATGGACTGAAACACAGCAGGCTTTCCTGTCCTTCACTATCTCTTGGAGTTTGCTCAAACTCATGTTCATGGAGTCAATGATGCCATCCAACCATCTCATCTTCTGTTGCCCCCTTCTCCTCTTGCCTTCAATCTTTCCCAGCATCAGGGTCTTTCCCAATGAGTTAGCTCTTCACATCAGGTGGACAAAGTATTGGAGCTTCAGCATCAGTCTTTCCAATGAATATTCAGGATTGATTTCCTTTAGGATTTACTGGTTTGCTTTCCAAGGGACTCTCAAGAGTCTTCTCCAACACCACAGTTCAAAATTATCAATTCTTCAGCATTCAGCCTTCTGTAGGGTCCAGATCTTACATCTGCAGATGACTACTGGAAAAATCATACCTTTGACTAGATGGACCTTTGTCAACAAAGTGACATATTTGCATTTTAATACACTGTCTAGGTTTGTCGTAGCTTTTCTTCCAAGGAGTAAGTGTCTTTTAATTTCATGGCTGCAGTCACTGTCTGTGGTGATTTTAGAGCACAAGAAAATAAAGTCTGTCACTGTTTCCATTGTTTCCCCTTTACTTTGCCATGAATTGACAGGACCAGATGCCATGATCTTAGTTTCCTGAATGCTGAGTTTCAAGCCAGCTTTTTCACTCTCCTCTTTCACTTTCAACAAGAAACTCTTTAGTTCCTCTTTGCTTTCTTCCATTAAGCTGGTTTTATCTGCTTATCTGAGGTTATTGATATTTCTCCTGGCAATCTTAATTGCAGCTTGTGCTTCATCCAGCCTGGCATTTTGCATGATATACTCTGCATATAAGTTAAATAAGCAGGGTGACAATATACAGCCTTGATGTACTGTACTGCTTTCCCAATTTTGAACCAGTCTGTTTTTCTATGTCCAGTTCTAACTGTTGCTTCTTGACCTTCATACAGTTTTCTCAAGAGGCAGGTAAGGTGGTCTGTTATTCCTATCTCTTTAAGAATTTTCCACAGTTTGTTGTGATCCAAAAATAGAATCTCTACAGAAACACAAAGCAGAGCTAGATAGGAAACTATCACCACAAAAATAAATTTTACCGTCTAAATACACATGGCATACTGTACTAGGTATTCTAATAAAAAACGAACATGCTGTATGGTTTTTAAGAACATATAATCTAAGACTGACACTGATGATAAACATAACATTGAAACTGAAAAGGAATAGCTATACAAATTCAAACAATAAAGTAAGTATATGTCCTAATCATCACTACTTTTATGGTGGCGGTTTAGTCGCTAAGTCATGTCCAACTCTTGCAACCCCACAGACTGTAGTCTACCAAGCTCCTCTGTCCATGGGATTCTCCAGGCAATAATACTGGAATGGATGGCCATTTCCTTCTCCAGAGGATTTTCCCAACCCAGGGATCAAATCCAGGTCTCCTGCATTACTGGCAGATTCTTTATCAAGTGGGCTACAAGCAAAGTCCCTACCTTCTCTGTCCATGGGATTCTCCATGCGAGAATACTGGAGTAGGTAGCCATTCCCTTCTCCAGGGGATCTTCCTGACCCAGAGACTGAACCCAGGTCTCCTGCATTACAGGCAGATTCTTTACCATCTGAGCCATGTGGCTAACCACTTTTCTAGCCAAACTAAAAGGAAAAGCTGCTCAAATTTGGCAAAGCTCATTCTAACCTTTATAACTCTATATATATTCTACCACTTCAACTGGCTCACAGGATATATAAAGTTTAACCAGTATCACTTTTTCATTCAAGAAATCAGAGTGGAGACTTCCCTGGTGGTCCAGTGGTTATGACTTCACCTTCTAAGGTAGGGGGTGTGGGTTAGATCCCTGGTTGGGAAGCTAAGATTCCATTATTCATAGCCAAATAAATAAAACAGAACCAATATTGTAACTAATTCAATAAAAACGTTAAAATTGGTCCACATAAAAAAAACAAATCTTTAAAAAAAAAAGAAAGAAAGAAATTAGATGTGAGGGAAAGAAGCTCATTTCTGCTTATAACAATCTATCTTAGACACTATAACAAAGTATTCTGTGCTATATTACAAATTTGCCTTTTCCCAACAGTCCCTGCTTTTCATCATGAGTCAGTTCAAACATTCTTTCCTAGAAGCATTTTCTCATCACCCTAAATTTATTTAGGATAAAGAAAATAATGGGCTTCTGGGGTAGCTCAAATGGTAAAGAATCTGCCTGCAAGGTGGGAGACCTGGATTCAATCCCTGGGTCAAGAAGATCCCCTGGAGCATGGCAACCCACTTCAGTATTCGTGCCTGGAGAATTCCATGGACAGAGGACCCTGGTGGGCTACAGTCCATGGGGTCACAAAGAATCGGATATGACCGAGCAACTAACACTTTCACTTTTCAAAGATAATAATATTTTATAATCATGGTATATAATTTTTCCAATCCAAACTGATCCAGCATTTGCTAGGTGCTTGAGATACAAGAATAAATAAGACACTTGTCATATCAAGTCCCTAGTTTGGTACTGGAGACACTTAGGCAAAGAAATAACTATGTATGCCCTCAGGGAGGGGGAAATCCACCCCCCCAAGATCATACATTTTTAGACTGGTCTAATAATTAAATTGAAACAAAACAAATTAAGTGGAGAAAAAAACTCTAATCTGTATGTAAAGAGGTCTCATAAAAATAGGACACCCAGAGCAACTAAAGCAGGCTATTTATACACCATATTTAGACAAAGAAAATTACTTGTGAAGATTTAACAAAACAAACAGGCTTGTGCATGGGGTAGCAAACTGATGAAGTAACAAAGTCTGCTTATACACCTTTATTTGTCTTGAAATACCTACGTTGGTGATAAGGATGCTTTCTATGCTCCTGGTATTGGGAGAATACCTTCACACAGGAGATTTATTTCCTACTTTCTGAGAGAAACTGGTTTTTATTATGATTTTCTCCCACGAGGCATTTGTCAAGTAACTGAAATTTAAAATAATCACTATGCCACTGTGGTGTATCTTGGGGTGACCTGCTCTGAGCCCCAACAGTACCACTTACTATCATGCCATCCACCGAGCTACTCAAGTCAAAAACCTCAAATGTCTCTTATGATTCTCTCTTTCCTCCACTACATCTAGGCCACTGGCAAAGTGATTCTATCACCAGACAAATGATGAATGCATCCTTTATCTCCATTTCCACTATTACTCTGGTCCAGAACTAACTTCTGGAAAAGGCGATGACACCCCACTCCAGTACTCTTGCCTGGAAAATCCCATGGATGGAGGAGCCTGGTAGGCTGCAGTCCATGGGGTCACGAAGAGTCGGACATGACTAAGCGACTTCAGTTTCGCTTTTCACTTTCATGCATTGGAGAAGGAAATGACAACCCACTCCAGTGTTCTTGCCTGGAGAATCCCAGGGATGGGGGAGCCTGGTGGGCTGCCGTCTATGGAGTCACACTGAGTTGGAAACAACTGAAGTGACTTAGCAGCAGCAGCAACAGAACTAACTTCTCTCACCTGGATTGCTAGTATAAAGCATAATTTGTCCTCCATAAATGGTCTTCCCCTCTTGTCTCCTTCTGATCTGTTTTCCACACAAGAGAGAGAGTAATCTTTTAAAACATAAAACAGATCATGTCAGTTCCTTGCTTAAACCTTTCCAATGGTTTTACTTGGAATAGAATCCAAATTCTTTACCATGGCTGCCTTCCAGGTTCCATATGTTTTGGACCTATCTGTATCTCTGGCCTAATCTCCTAATCTCCCTCTCACATAGTATACTTCAGCCATACTGATTTTCTTTGCATTTCTCAATTCCTCTTACACTTTTGTACTAGTGATTTCTCTCTGCCTAAAATGCTATGAGTACTTCTGTGGCTGGCTCATTACTGTCATGTAGGTTTCAGTTAAAATGTTACTTCTCAGCCAGGCCTTTAGCTATCACTCTAAAATAGCCACCTATCCACTTTCTTCATTTTATCACTGTAACACTGATCATTACTTGATCTTTTCTTATTTAAAATTTTATTGCCTGTCTTTCTCTCTTCTAAATCAAGCCTTCTCAGGAGAAATTACTACTGACCTTACAAAAATAAAAAAGAATTATAATAGCATATTATAAGCAACTTTATACCAACAAATTAATAAATGAAATGGGAAAATTCCTAGAAAGACAAAAACTACTAAAACTGAATCAAGAAAAAATAGAAAGCCAGAGTAAACCTATAAAAATTAGAGATTGAATTATTAATTTTTAAAATTCCCACAAATAAAAGACCATGGATAGTTGGCTTCACTGATGAGTTCCACCAAAACTTTAAGAGGAATTAATAAAGGGTTGAGATCAAGATGGCAAAGTAGGAAGACCTGACCTCACTTCCTTTCAGAAGCACACAAAAAGTACAAGTACTTAGAGAGCAACTATCTCTGACAATGACCTAAAAAAAATAGAAGAGAAAATTTTCCACAACAAAAGATATAATGAAAGAGACAAGATGAGTAAGCGGGGCAGAGACATGGTCCAATCAAGATGCATACTCTTGGCAAGGCAAAACACAAGCTGCAGGGATATCACAGTTGCTCAGGGGTTCAACTAGTAGTAAAGGGTCTAAGCCCCATATTAGGCTTCCCAGTCCATCAGTCCTGCACTAGGAAGATAAGCTCCCAACATATGTGAAAACAAGCTGGGTTTACATTTAGAAGAGTCAGAGGGTTGTGGAAAACTGAGACTCCACCCTTAAAAGACATATGAAAAACTCACTCCAATCCCAGAAAACGCAGCACCAGAAAGGCACATAGGTCAAATCCACTTTCTTATCTTAGAAAGCCTCTCAAAGAGGCCAGAAGCAGAGGGAATACCCACCTAGATACTGAGATGTTGGTGGCATCCATAGAAGTTAACATAGAGAATTAGACAAAATGAAGCCTAAGGGAATACTGTCCAAATAAAAGGAAAAAACAAAAACCTAAGAAAAATAACTAAGTTAAACAGATAAGCAATCTACCTGAAAAAGAGTTCAACATAATGTTTATAAAGATACTATACTTGAAAGAAAAATGAATACTGTGAGAATTTCAAGAGTTAGGAAACATAAAGAAAAAAAATTAGTCTTGAAAAATACAATAGCTAAAATAAAAAATGCACCAGAGAGAATTCACGATAGATTAGATGATACAGAAAAAATGGATCTGCAATCTGGAAAATAGAACAGTAGAAATCACTGAAACTGAACAGAAAAAAAGAAGTTTAAAAAACAAGGTTAATAAAAGAGACCTCTGGGCAACATAAAATGTACTAACATATTGAAGTCCCACAGGGGTCCCATAAAGATAAAAGAGAGAGAAAGAGGCAGAGAATTTATTTGAATCAGTCAGTCAGTTCAGTCACGTCCGACTCTTTGCGACCTCATGAATCGCAACACGCTAGGCCTCCCTGTCCATCACCAACTCCCAGAGTTTACCCAAACTCATGTCCATCGAGTCAGTGATGCCATCCAGCCATCTCATCCTCTGTCATCCCCTTCTCCTCCTGCCCCCAATCCCTCCCAGCATCAGGGTCTTTTCCAATGAGTCAACTCTTCACATGAGGTAACTAAAGTATTGGAGTTGCAGCTTCAATATCAGTCCTTCCAGTGAACACCCAGGACTGATCTCCTTTAGGATGGATTGGCTGGATCTCCTTGCAGTCCAAGGGACTCTCAAGAGTCTTCTGTAACACCACAGTTCAAAAGCATCAGTTCTTTTGATGGCACTCAGCTTTCTTCACAGTCCAACTCTCACATCCATACACTGAATAAATAATACTAATAAAGAAAAACTTCCCTAACCTGACAAAAAAACACAGACATTCAGATCCATGAAGCAGTCTCAAACAAAATGAATTCAGATTCAAAGAGAGAAACATTATACTTAAAATGTCAAAAACTAAAGACTTAAATTAAAAGCAGTAAGAGAAAAACAAGTAGTTACATACAAGGGAATTACCACAAGGCTATAAGCTGATTTTTTGGCATAAATTTTGCAGACCAATCCTATAACCAGCAATACTCTACCTGGCAACATTATTATTCAGAAGTGAAGAAAAGAGAAATAATTTTATGACAAGCAAAAACAAAAAAGAGTTCACGGCCACTAAACTAGTAAAATACTAAAATTTACAAGAAAGGTTAAAGAGATTTCTCTAAGCAGAAAAGGCCATAATCAGATTTTAAAAAAAACATGAAAGAGAAAAATTTCACACAAAGCTAAAAGTTAAAACATAAAAGTATAAAATCATGTATACTACAGTAAATACTTAAGAAATATACAAAATAAAAAGATGAAAATATGACATCAAAAGCATTAAATGTGGCAAGAGAAGTAAAAATGTAGGGCTTTCTGATTGCATTCAAATTTAAGAGATCATTAATTTAAAGTAGGTGGCTATATAGACAGATTGCTGTATACGAACCTCATGGTAACAGCAAACCAAAATTCTATAATAGATACCAAAAATTTTTTTAAAGAAATCCAAATGTACTAAAGATAGTAATCAAATCACAAAGCAAGTGGGAAACAGAAGAATAAAAAAGAACTACAAAAACAGTTAGAAAACAGATTTTAAAAGGGGCAATAAGCACATGCCTGTTTGTGCCTGTGCTCAGTCACTCAGTCATCTGATTCTTTGCAACTCCATGTACTGCAGCCCTCCAGGTTTCCTCTGTCCATGAAATTTTCCAAGCAAGAATCCTGGAGCAGGTTGCCATTCCCTACTCTGGGAGATCTTCCTAACACAGGGGTTGAACTCCATCCCTTGCATCTCCTGCAATGGTAGGTGGATTCTTTACCACTGCACCAGCTAGGAAGCCCAAGTACATCCCTATTTATAATCAAATGCAAATGGAGTAAATTTTCCAATCAAAAGACACAGGATGGTCAAATGGATTAAAAAAATAAGACCCATATACATGCTGCCTACAAAAGACTCATGTCAGATCTAAAGACACTCACAGGCTGAAAGTGAAGGGATGAGTAAATATTGTACAGGCAAATGAGAACAAAAGGAAAAGTGGGGAAGAAATGCTTATATCAGACAAAATAGATTTTAAAGACTTCAACAAGACACAAAGAAGGACATTATATAATAATAAAAAGATTAATGTAATAAGATAACACTTGTTAAATACCTATGCACACAACACCTAAATACATAAAGCAAGTATCAGTAGCTATAAAAGAAGAAACAGACAGTAATACAATATGGAAGGGGACTTTAATACCCAACTTAAGTCAACTGTTAGATCATCCAGAATTACTATCAATAAGGAAACAATGACCCTAAATGAAATATTAGACTAAATAGACTTAAAGACAGACATAATATTCCATCTAAAAGTGGCAGAATATACACACTCTTTTCAAATGTGCACAGAACATTCTCCAAGACAGATTACATTCTAGGCCACAAAGCAAGTATCAATAAATTTAAGAAGACTGAAGGTATATCAAACATCTTTTCCAACCACAACTCTATGAAACTACAAATAAATGTGAGAAGAAAACCAGAAAAACACAGACATATGAGAGATAAATAACATGCTACTAAACCAATGGGTTAACAAAGAAATCAAAGAAGAAATTGAAAAATACTTGAGACTGATGAAAATGGAAATACACCATAACAAAATCCATGTGATAAAGCAAAATCAATTCTAAGAAGAAAGTTTGTACAGGCCTCCCTCAAGAAAAAAGAAATAACTCACATAGACAATCTAACATTACACTTAAAGGAACTATAGAAAGAGGAATAAGATCAAAGTTGGTAGAAAAAGGGAAATAAAACCAGAGCATAAATGAATAGATAAAGCAACAGAAAACATCAATGAAACTAAAAGCTGGTTCTTTAAAAAGATAAAACAAAAATTGATAAACCTTCAGGTAGGGTCATAAAGAAAAAGAGAGACAGCAAAAAATTTAATCTGAAATATAAAAGGAGAAGGTACAACTGACACCAGAGAAAGATAATGAATCATAAGGGGTTACTATAAACAATATACTCCAACAAACTGGCCAACCTAAAAAAAAAAAACGGACAAAATCCTACAAATATACAGTCTTCCAAGACAGCATTGCCAATTTCATAGACATGAATTTGGGCAAACTCCAGGAGACCATGAAGGACAGGGAAGCCTGGTGAGATGCAGTCCATGGGGTCACAAAGGGTCAAACACAATTTAGCAATTGAACAACAACAAGACTGAATCAGGACAAAACAGAAAATCTGAACAGACTGCTTACAATTAGTGGAACTGAATCAGTGATCAAAAACTTCCCAACAACAACAACAAAATCCAAGATGGCCTGGTTTCATAGGTGAATTCTAAAAAAACATCTTGAAGAAGAGTTAATACCTATCCTTCTGAAAGTATCCCAAAAAAGTAAAGAGGAAGAATCAGCTCCAAATTCCTTCTACCACCATTACTCTAATACCAAACTCATACAAAGACTCCACAAAAAAGAAAACAATAGGCCAATATCCTTGATGAATAGAGATGTAAAAATCCTCAATAAAATACAAAGTGAATTCAACAATACATTGAGAGGATCATACACCATAATCAAATAAGACTTACCATAGAAACACATGGATGAGTCAATATCACAAATAAGTCTGTGAGATATACCACATTGGTAAGACTGTATATAAAAATAGTATCTTATTAGATGTAAAAAAAGATACTTGATAAAATCCAATATCCTTTTATGAAAAAAATTCTCAACAAAGTGAGTATAGAAGGATCATAGTTAAACATAATACAAGACTGATATGACAAACCCACAACAAATAGTGAAAAGTGAAAAAGAGCTTTTCCTCTAAGACCAGGAACAAAACAAGAATGCATACTTACACCACCATTATTCAACACAATATTGGAACTCCTAGCTACAGCAATCACAGAAGAAAAAGACAAAGACATCCAAACAAGAAAAGAAGAAGTAAAACTTCCATCATTTGCAGATGACATGATACTAACTATCAGTTCAGTTCAGTTCAGTCGCTCAGTCGTGTCCCACTCTTTGCAACCCCATGAATTGCATCACGCCAGGCCTCCCTGTCCATCACCAACTCCCAGAGTTTACTCAAACTCATGTCCATCGAGTCCGTGATGCCATCCAGCCATCTCATCCTCTGTCATTCCCTTCTCTTCCTGCCCCCAATCCCTCCCAGCATCAGAGTCTTTTCCAATGAGTCAACTCTTCGCATGAGGTGGCCAAGGTATTGGAGTTGCAGCTTCAATATCAGTCCTTCCAGTGAACACCCAGGACTGATCTCCTTTAGGATGGACTGGTTGGATCTCCTTGCAGACCAAGGGACTCTCAAGAGTCTTCTCCAACACCATAGTTCAAAAGCATCAATTCCTCGGCACTCAGCTTTCTTCACAGTCCAACTCTCACATCCATACATGACCACTGGAAAAACCATAGCCTTGACTAGACAGACCTTTGTTGGCAAAGTAAAGACAGAAAGCCCTAAAAGTGAAAGTCACTCAGTTGTGTCTGACTCTTTGGGACCCCATGGACTACACAGTCCATGGAATTCTCCAGGCCAGAATACTGGAGTGGGTAGCCTTTCCTTTCTCCAGGGGATCTTCCCAAGCCAGGGATCAAACTCAGGCCTACCACATTGCAGGCAGATTCTTTACCACTTGAGCCCCAAGGGAAGCCCAGAAAATCCTATAAACTCCATGAAAAAATACTGGAACATAATAAATGAATTTAGTAAAGTTACAGCATACAAAACTAATATACAGAAACATGTTACTTTTCTACTTGATAATAATGAACTATAAGAAAGGGAAATTAAGAATATATTCCCATTTATAATTACATCAAAAAATAAATAGAAAAATTTTAACAAAAGGTAAAAGACCTATAGTCTAAAGACTATAAAACACTAATAAAATAAACTGAAAATGACACAATAAATAGAAAGATATACCATGCTTGCTTATAGATTTAAAAAATTAATATTGTTAAAAATATCCATACTACCCAATCTACAGATTCAGTACAGTCTCTATCAAAATACCAATGGAATTTTGCAGACCTAAAACACACCATAAAATCTGTGTGGATCCACAAAAAATCCTGAATAGTCAAAGCAATCTTGAGAAAGAAGAACAAAACTGAAGATATTGTGCTCCCTCGTTTCAAACTATACTACAAAGATTTAGTAATCAAAACAGTATAGTACTGACACAAAAAAAACAGACACAGATTAATGTAAATGAAGAGCATATAGGTCAATTCTAAAAACATCTGAAGAGTTAATATCTATCCTTCTGAGTGTATTCCAAAAAATGAAAGAGGAAGAATCAGCCCCAAACTCCTTTGACAAGCATTACTCTAACACCAAACTCATACAAAGACTCTACAAAAAATAAAACTATAGGCCAATATCCTGGTGAATAATAAATATTTATTTATAAATAATAATATAAATCCATGTAATAAATCCATGTTGATATGGCCAATTAATCTGTGACAAAGTGGACAACAATATAAAATGGGGGAAAGATAGTATCTTCAATAAATGACCATGGGAAAACTGAACAGATACATACAAAGAAAGAAACTGGACCAACACCCTTAAACAACTTGCAAAAATAAACACAAAATAGATTAAAGAATTAAACATAAAACTTGAAGCCATGTAACTCCTAGAAGAAACATACATAGTAAACTTTCTAAAATCAGCCTTAGAAATATCTTTTTGGATCTGTCTCCTCAGGCAAGGGAAATAAGAGCAAAAGTAAACAAATGGAACAGCATCAAACTAAAATGCTTTTGAACAACAAAGGAAACCATCAATAAAAAGAAAATGCAACCTTCTGAATGGGAGAAAATACTTGTAAATGATATATCCAATAAGGGGTTAATATCCAAACTATATAAAGAACTCATGAAACTTAGTATTAAAAAAAAAAAAAACAACCAAAATAACAAGAAATCCAACTAAAAATGGCTGAGAATCTAAAGAGATATTTTTATAAGGAAGACATACAAAATGCCAACAGATAAATGAAATAATGCTCAACATCACTAATTATCAGGAAAATGAAAATCAAAATCACAATGAAGTATCATTCATACCTGTCAGAATGGCTATTATCAAAAAGTCATCAAATAACAAGTGTTGGTGAGGTTGTGGAGAAAAAGAAGCTCTTCTACACTATTGATGAGAATGTAAAATAGTGCAGCCACTATAGGAAACAGTATGCAGTTTTTTTTAAATTAGAAATAAAACTGCCATATGATCCAATAATTTCACTTCTAGGTATTAAAAAAAAATTGCAGGAGCCGATATATGGAAGAAACCTAAGTGGTCATAAACAGATGAATGCATAAAGATGTGGTGTGTGTGTGTGTTTGTGTCTACGTGTGTATACATACATACATATATACACATGTGTGTAAATGGAATATTACTCAGACATAAAAAAGAATGAAATCTTGCTCCTTGCAATAACATGGATGGATACAGAAGATGAATCTAGAGGGTATTATGCTAAGTGAAATAAGTCTGACTTTCTGTTTGTCTGAGAAAGACAAATACTACATGATTTCATTTATATGTGGAATCTAAAAAGCAAAACAGAAATAGACTCACAGATACAGGGAACAAATAGGATAGTTCCCACAGGGGAGGAGAGTACAGAAATGGACAAAATAGGTGAAGAGAATTAAGAGGTTCATATAATAAATAAATTATGGGGACATAATGCACATCATAGGGAATATAACCAACAACAGTGTAACAACTTTGTATGGTGATAGTTACTAGACTTACTGTGGTTTTTGTATTCTTGATATATACAAATGCTGAACCACTATGCTGTATACCTAAAGGTTAACATAATAATGTATGTCAACTTACTTCAATAAAAACATTAATATAATATTAATTATTAACATTAATACTTAACAAAGAATTAACACTTTATATATTTTCAAAAAACAGAAGAGGAAGGAACAGCTCCCAATTCAATCTATGAGGCCAGTATTTCTGTGATACTAAAACCAGAAAGACACCACAAGAAAACTAAAGATGAATATGTCTTGTAAGTACAGATGCAAAAATCTTCCAAAAAAAATACTAGCAAACGGAATCCATTAACATATAAGAAAGGTTATACACAATGACCAATTGATGCAATAAACTATTTCAATAGAATAAAGGACAAAAATCACATAACTGTCCCAATAAAAGTAAAAAAGATATTTCACAAAATTCAACATCTCTTCATGATAAAAATACTCAATAAACTAGGAATTAAGGAGAATCTCAACCTGATAAATGTCATCTTGGCAAAGATAAAAAACAGATAGTTTCATATGTAATGGTGAAAGGTAACACTTTTCTCTGAAAACCAGGAACAAGACAAGGATATCTGCTCTCACCATTTCTATTAAAAACTGTATTGGAGAGTCTGTATGGAGCACATAGGCAAGATGAACTAAAGGCATCCAGAAAGGAAAGAAGGAAGTAAATCTATTGCTATTTGCAGATGTTTCCTTGTATATAGAAAACTCTATAATAAAGAATCCACTGAAAACTAATTAGAACTAATAAACAAGCTCAACAATATTACAGGGTACAGATAAATATACAAAAATCACCTGTATTTCTATATACTAGCAATGAACACTCTAAATATGAAGTTAACAAAATTCAATTTACATAGCATCAAAATGAGTGAAATAACTGGGAAGAAATTTAACCCAAAAAGTACAAAGTCTATAATCTGAAAACTACAAAATGTGGTTGAAAGAAATTTAAGAAGGTGTAGATAAACAGAAAGGTCCTATACCTATGGTCACCGAATCTGTGACAAAGGAGACAAAAATATACAATGGAGAAAAGACAGTGTCTTCAATAAGTTGTGTTGGGAAAACTGAACAGCTACATATAAAAGAATGAAATTAAAATATTCTCTAACACCATACACAAAAATAAACTGAAAATGCATTAAAAACCAAAATGTAAGGCCAGATACTGTAAAACTCTTGGAGGAAAACATAGGCAGAACACTCTCTGACATAATTTGCAGTGAGAACTTTTTGATCCACCTCTGAGAGTAATGAAAATAAAAACAAATGGGACCTAATTCAACCTAAAAGCTTTTGCACAACAAACAAAACCATAAACAAAACAAAAAGACAACCCTCAGATGGGAAAAAATATTTGCAAACGAAGCAAATGACAAGGGATTACTTTCCAAAATATACAAAAAGCTCATGTAGCTCAATATCAGGGGAAAAAAAATAATTCAATCAAAAATGGGAGGAGATATAGACATTTCTCCAAAGAAGACATACAGGTGGCTAAGAAACACATGAAAAGATGCTCAACATCACTAATTATTCAGTTCAGTTCAGTTCAGTCGCTCAGTCGTGTCCGACTCTTTGCGACCCCATGAATTGCAGCACGCCAGGCCTCCCTGTCCATCACCGTCTCCCAGAGTTCACTCAGATTCATGTCCATCAAGTTCGTGATGCCATCCAGCCATCCCTATCCATCACCATCTCCCGGAGTTCACTCAGACTCACGTCCATCGAGTCCGTGATGCCATCCAGCCATCTCATCCTGGGTCGTCCCCTTCTCCTTCTGCCCCCATTCCCTCCCAGCATCAGAGTCTTTTCCAGTGAGTCAACTCTTCGCATGAGGTGTCCAAAGTACTGGGGCTTCAGCTTTAGCATCATTCCTTCCAAAGAAATCCCAGGGTTGATCTCTTTCAGAATGGACTGGTTGTATCTCCTTGCAGTCCAAGGGACCCTCAAGAGTCTTCTCCAACACCACAGTTCAAAAGCATCAATTCTTCAGTGCTCAGCCTTCTTCACAGTCCAACTCTCACATCCATAGGGAATACAAATCAAAACTACAATGAGGTTATCACCTCACACTGGTCAGAATAGTCATCTTGAAAAAAATATACAAACAGTAAATGCTGGAGAGGATGGGAAGAAGAAGGAACTCTCCTATACTGTTGATGGGAATGTAAAGTGGCACAGCCATTTAATTAAAAACAGTAGAGAGGCTCCTTAAAAAACTAAAAACAGAGCTACCATATGGTTCAGCGATCCCACTCTGGGTAAACACCCAGAGAAAACTTCAATTTGAAAAGACACATACACAACGACATTCAAAGCAGCACTATGTACAGTAGCCAAGAAATGGAAGCAACCTAAAAGTTCATAAACAAAGGAATAGATAAAGCTGTGGAACATATATACAGTGGAATATTACTCAGCCATAACAAAGAACAAAATAGCGTCATCTGCACAGACTTGGATGGACTCAGAGATTGTCAGAGTAAAGTCAGTCAGAAAGAAAAAATATAATATTGTTTACATGCAGAATCTAGAAAAATAGTACAGATGAACTTACTGGAAAAGCAGAAATAGTCACAGATTTAGAGAACAAACATCATTATCAAGGTGGGAAGCAAAGGAGTGGAATGAAATGGGAGACTGGGATTCACATATATACACTACTATGTATAAAAGAGATAACTAATGAGAACCTACTGTTTAGCATAGGGAACTCTACTCAGTGCTCTATGATGACCTAAATGGGAAGGAAATCTTTAAAAAGAGTGTATATGTATATACATACAACTGATTCATTTTGCTACACAGCAGAAATTATACAACATTGTAAAGCAACTATACTCCAATAAAAATAATTTTAAAAAATAATATACATTATATAAAAATCATAATAAATGAAAAGCATAAATAAGGAACACTGTGGGATGTCAAAACTTAATTCTTGAGAAACTAAAAATCAAAAAATGTAAAGAGGACAGTGTAATGAACATCCATTGAGTTTTCAGCTAAATTTTCTTTAAAAATTAAAACCTGAATCCTATAGAGCTCAAAATACACAAAAAATAAAACAAACAAAAAAATCAAAAAAGAAAAGTGGGTCTTGAGCACTCAACAGTAGAACACATTGACTCTCCCAGTTCTCAGGTTTTCAGTCTGGGACTAGAGGTAACACAGACTCTCTTGGATGTCCAGCTTGCCAACTACAGATCTTGGAATTTGTCAGCCTCAACAGTCTTGTCAGTCAATTCTTTCATGCACAGACATACACACACTGTACTGGAGGTGTGATCAAACCCATCCTCAAGAAAAAGAAATGCAAAAAGGCAAAATGGTTGTCTTAGGAGGCCCTACAAATAGCTGAGAAAAGAAGAAAACTGAAAGGCAAGGAAAAAAAGGAAAGATATACCCATCTGAATGCAGAGTTTCAAAGAATAGCAAGGAGAGATAAGAAAGCCTTCCTCAGTGATCAATGCAAAGAAATAGAGGAAAACAACAGAATGGGAAAGATTAGAGGTCTCTTAGACAAAATTAGAGATATCAAGGGGATATTTCATGCAAACATGGGGCTCAATAAAGGACAAAAATAGTATGGACCTAACAGAACCATAAGATATTAAGAAGAAGTGGCAAGAACACACAGAAGAACTATACAAAAAAGGTCTTAATGACCCAGATAACCACAATGGTGTGATCACTCACCTAAAGCCAGACATCCTGGAGTGTGAAGTCAAATGTGCCTTAGGAAGCATTACTCAGAAAAAGCCAGTAGAGATGATGGAATTCCAGCTGAGCTATTTCAAATCCTAAAATATGATGCTATTAAAGTGCTGCATTCAACATGCCAAAAAGTTGGAAAACTCAGCAGTGGCCACAGGACTGGAAAAAGTCAACTTTCATTTCAATCTCAAAGAAGGGCAATGCTGAAGAATGGTCAAACTACTACACTACTGCACTCATTTCACATGCTAGCACTGTAATGTTCAAAATCCTTTAAGCTAAGCTTCAACAGTATGTTAACCAAGAACTTCCAAATGTACAAGCTGTATTTAGAAAAGGCAGGAGAACCAAAAAGTCAAATTGCCAACATTTGTTGGATCACAGAAAAAGAAAAGGAATTCCAGAAAAAAAAAAATCTACTTCTGTTTCATTGACTACACTAAAGCCTTTGACTGTGTGGATCACAGCAAACAGTGGAAAATTCTTAAAGAGATAGGAATACCAGACCACCTTACCTGCCTCCTCAGAAACCTGTATGCAGGTCAAAAAGTAACAGCTAGAATCGGACATGGGACAACAAACTAGTTCAAAATTGGGAAAGGAGTACATCAAAGTTATATTGTCACCTTGTTTATTTAACTTATAGGCAGAGTACTAATGCAACATGCCAGGCTGGATGAAGCACAAGCTGGAATCAAGATTGTGAAGAAAAATATCAATAACTTTAGATATGTGGATGACACCACCCAAGGGAAGAAAGCAAAAAGGAACTGAAGAGCCTCTTGATGAAGGTGAAAGAGGAGAGTAAAAAAGCTGGCTTAAAACTCAACATTCAAAAAACTAAGATCATGGCATCTGGTCCCATCACTTCATGGCAAACAGAAGGGGAAACAATAGAAACAGTAACAGACTTTATTTTCTTGGGTTCCAAAATCACTGAAGATGGAAACTGCAGCCATGAAATTCAAAGACGCATGCCTCTTGGAAGAAAAGTTATGACAAACCTAGACAGTGTATTACTTTCCCAACAGAGGTCTGTATAGTCAAAGCTATGGTTTTTCCAGTAGTCACATGCAGATGTGAGAGTTGGACCATAAAGAAGGCAGAGTACTGAAGAATCGATGCTTTTGAACTGCGGTGCTGGAGAAGACTCTTGAGAGTCCCTTGGAAAGCAAGGAGATCAAACCAGTCCCTCCAAAAGGAAATCAATTCTGAATATTCATTGAAAGGACTTACACTGAAGCTCTCATACTTTGGTCACCTGATGTGAAGAGCTGACTCATTAGAAAAGACCCTGATGCTGGGAAAGATTGAGGGCAGGAGACGAAGGGGGCAATAAAGGATGAGATGGTTGGATGGCATCACTGACTCAATGGACAGGAGTTTGAGCAAACTCCAGGAGACAGTGAAGGACAGGGAAGCCTGGTGTGCTACAGTCCATGGGGTTGCAAAGAGTCTGACACTAATGAGCAACTGAACAACAATACACACACACATACACACACCTGATCCTTGAACAACGTGGGGGCTACACCCCTCCTTCCACACAGTCAAAAATCAACATGCAACTTTACCACTGGCTCTCCATATCCAAGTTTCCATATCAAAAGATTCAACCAACTGCCAATCATGTTGTACTGTAATACACACTTGTTGATAAAAATCTGAGTGTAAGTGTACTCTTGCAGTTCAAATCCATGTTGTTCAAAAGTCAAGTATATATATCGTATTGGTACCATAGCCTCCAATAAGATGAGCAACTAATCTATAAAAGATCTGATATTCAGTTCATTTTACCAGTGTTCAGGTGCTTGGAGAATGGTGGGTGCCTTTACTACTGTCCAAACCTTAAGAGTCCCTACATAATAAATGCATACCATTATACAAAGATAGTGAAGACTTCTGCTGCCATCACAATACTAGGTTTATATATAATAATATTTCAATACTAACATGAACAAGAAGACTCTGTTCTATAGAAGGGGAGGAAGGAGATTAAATATTTCATTTTTATCCAACAAAGAGGAAGATTCATTCATAAATCATATTTAAAACATAAAAATGTTATACTACCAAACTAAGATATCATCTTTGTTAAGTGGAGTGTACTTGAGAAACAAGCAAGATGTGAAATTTACAGACTGAAATAACAGTTGAAAAAGCCAACATGAAAAAACTATGTACTGTATGATTCCAACTATATTACACTCTGAAGAAGGCAAAACTATGGGGACAGTAAAAAGTTCACTGGATGCCAAGGGTTTGGGGAGAGGTAGAAAGGGATGAACGGGTGGAACACAATGGACTATTAGGGCAGTAAAACTAGTCTGTAAAATACTATAATGGTAGACCCACGTCATTATCCAGAATATGACCTCTTTCTACACTCTCCAGTATAACTGCCCTTGGGAAGTATGTGTGTGCTCACAACACTCAAAGTATGAGCATTCTCAAATGCTCAGTCATGTCTGACTCTTTGCACCCCTATAGAATAGCCCACCAGGCTCCTCTGTCCATTGGATTTTCCAGGCAAGAATATGGAAAAAGAGTGCATTGCCATTTCCTCCTCTATGGGATCTTCCCAACCCAGGGATCAAACCCATATCTCCTGTATCATCTCCTGCATTGGCAGGTGAATTCTTTATCACTGAGCCACCTGGGAAGCCAAAAATGGAATAAAGATTGCCAGGAGAAATAGCTACAACATCAGATATGCAGATGATGCCATTCAAATGGCAGAAAGTGAAGACAAACTAAAGAACCTCTTGATGAAGGTGAAAGAGAAGAGTGCAAAAGCTGACTTCAAACTCAACATTAAAAAACCAAGATCATGCCATCCGGTCTCATCACTTCCTGGAAAAGAGAAGGGGGAAAAGTAGAGGTGTTGACAGATTTTATTTTCTTGGTCTCCAAAATCACTGCAGACGGTGACTGCAGCCATGCAATTAAAGTACGCATGCTCCTTGGACAAAAAGCTATTACAAACATAGACAGCATACTAAAAAGCAGAGACATCACTTTGCCAACAAAGGGCTGTAAAGTCAAAGCTATGGCTTTTATTTATGTTTATTTAACTTAAATGCAAAGCACATCACGTGAAATGCTGGGCTGGACGAAGCACAAGCTGGAATCAAGATGGCCGGAAGAAATATCAATAAGCTCAGCTATAAAGATGACACCACCCTTATGGCAAAAAGCAAAGAGGAACTAAAGAGCCTCTTGATGAAAGTGAAACAGAGAGTGAAAAAGCTGGTTTAAAAGTCAACATTCAAAAAACTAAGAAAATGGCATCCAGTCTCATCACGTCAAGGCAAACAGATGAGGAAACAATGGAAACAGTGACAGACTTTATTTTCTTGAGCTCGAAAATCACGTCAGATGGTGACTGCAGTCATGAAATTAAAAGACACTTGTTCCTTAGAAGAAAAGCTATGACAAACATAGTGTCTTGAAAAGCAGAGACATTACTTTGCCACCAAAGGTCTGTATAGTCAAAGCTATGGTTTTTCCCAGAGTTAGACCATAAGGAAGGCTGAGTGCCAAAGAATTGATGCTTTTGAACTGTGGTGCTGGAGAAGACTCTTCAGAGTCCCTTGGACTGCAAGAGATCAAACCAGTCAATCCTAAAGGAAATCACTCCTGAATATTCACTGGAGAACTGATGCTAAAGCTGAAGCTCCAATATTTTGTTCACCTGATGTGAAGAGCCAGAAAAGACCCTGATGCTGGGAAAGACTGAAGGCAAGAGGAAGGAAATGACAGAAGATGAGATGGTTGGATGGCATCACTGACTCAATGGACATGAGTTTGAGCAAGCTCTGGGAGATAGTGAAGGACAGGGAAGCCTGGCATGCTGCAGTCCATAGCGTCACAAAGAGTCGGACATGACTGAGTGACTGAACAGCAGCAATGGTTTTTCCATTAGTTATGTATGGATGTAAAAGCTGGACCATTAAGAAGGTTGAGCACCAAAGAATTAATGTCTTTGAACTGTGGTGCTGGAGAAGGCTCTTAAGAGTCCCTTGGACTTCAAGGAGATCAAACCAGTTAATCCTAAAGGAAATCAACCCTGAATATTCATTGGAAGGACTGTTGCTGAAGCACCAATACTTTGGCCACCTGTTGCAAAGAGCAGACTCTCTGGAAAAGACCCTGATGTTGGGAAAGACTAAAGGCAAAAGAAGAGGGCAGCAGAGGATGAGACAGTTAGATAGCATCACTGACTCAATGGACATGAGTGAGCAAATTCCTGGAGATATTGGAGGACAGAGGAGCCTGGCATGCTGTATGCAGTCCATGGGGTTGTGAAGAGTCAGACACAACTTAGCAACCAAACAACAAAGATGCATATCATTATACATTTGTCAAAATCCATACAATGTACAAGACAAAAAGTGAACCCTAATACAAACTATGGGACTTTAGTTAAGAATAATTTTCAATACTGGTTCATCAATTGTAACAAATGAACCACACTACCGCAAGATGTTTACAAGAGGGGAAATTGGAGGAGAGGCAAACATGTGAGGGTATTCAGGAACTCTGTGTATTTTCTGCTCAGTTTTTCTGTAAATCTAAAACTGCTCTTTTAAAAGTCTATTAATTAAAAGAAGTAAAAATAACAATTAGATGGGCTTTTGGTAAGAACAAGGCAGAGCATTTAAAACCTGGTAGCATATAGCAGCATACATTTTAGGCTACCAACTTGAGCTTCTTTGTTTCTATCAGTTACAGAGTTATTATCTAAGTATTGTGACTGTTGTTACAGAAGCAGATCAGTTGAGGCCTCAGGAGCTGCTACATGGATTCCCACTTCAGTACATGGAATCCTGTCCATACTTAGTGGCTGGCTGCTCATCAAACTGGCACCAGGCAGTTAAGTGACTCTGAACAGACAGGTTATACACCAGTGGCTGGGACTCTGAGAATCTAAACATCTCAGCTTGATCCCAAACTACACAGGTATAGTTTGAATATGCTAGAGTGGGATAAAAACTTAAAAATTAGGATGTGAAACAGTATTTGCTGCTTTTAACCACAAGAGTTCTATTATAGACCACTCGTGAAGGTCTAGCTGTTACACTGTTACTATAAAAGCAAATATCTAAACTAGGTTTCTAACCAACACCAACATGAACCTGAGCAGCAGACCACCCCTAAAAGTCAGGTTTGACAGCCCTAAACACAAGACTGGCACCAAACTGAAAATGCCTCCGTTGAGGCACCATGGAAGCTCTGTCATTCGACAGCCTACAGAAGATGTCAGAACATGGAGCTCAAAGGGGACATGGAATTTCAGAGGTTCTGACAGTGCATTATGGGGTTTTGATAAGTTGGGGGAAAAACTGTCTCAGGTGGGACTTGGTGGTCAGGGCTGCCAGCACTGCAATTTTTAAACTGAGCAAGAAAACAAAGTCTCTACAGCCACTTTCTGAAGGTGAGAAAGTATGCATAGGTATCTTTTTCCTCCAGATATACTAAATCCATGTTGTTAAAATTATTCTGTTCTTAAGAGGTTTCTCCCAATCAAGTGTAAGTTCACTGGTCACGGACACTGGATGTCTGGCTCCACTGGCATCCAGGTGAAAGTGAAACAAGATTTTCTTTTTCCCTTCATTTTTCAGTTACTATGCCAGATATCTTCACTCTGTGCTTCCACTAAAGGGCTCCTGTGCCCTCTGGCTTCTGACTGGTTCAGTCATGTGGAAGCCAACAGCTGCAGACTGGAGGAAGGGAAGACAGCACGGTTGGAAAATTTACTCCCCACCAAGCTCTCTCTCTGCCACTACTGAGATGTCCTCTCCCGCAATCCTTTCACTTTCAGAGTTCCAATGAATCTCTCCCCTCCCTCTTCAGGCTTCGGAGCGGTAACAGCCTCCTAATAAGTAGCCACAGGCTGTACAGTATTCCCTGTGGATTCTTACCACCCGCAATTTTATTATATTCCCCTCAGATTAGCCCAACTAGAAGTGTGCTATCTATTCCTTACAGGGTCCCTGGCTGACAAAGATACCACTGAGTTTCTAGGATGGACCTTCAGAAACTAAGTATAAGATTTGAAGGAACATAATTTTTCCTGGGACAGGTGTTCTCAGTACTTGGGATCTACCTCAGTGAGGAAGCAGTGCTGTGATAATGTTAGATGGCCTACTGGTCCTTTAGAATCTTCCTTAAAAATAAGGTTTATCAGAAATTTGACTCAGAATCAATAAAACTCCTGAGACTTTGAAGAAACTTCACTAATTCCAGTGAGAAATAGTATAAGCCACAGCTGCAAAAAAAAAAATATATATATATATATATATATATATTCTATATCAAGCACCTTCTAGTTGAGACTGCATGAGAATTTAACGTTAATACAAAACTTCAATTTCTTCACCTATAAGTCACAAGTGCAAAAATCTTTTTGATAGTTTAATTCCTCTTATTCTTTAAAGAGGATAAATCTCTGAACATCCATTTTTCTCGCCAAAATATTTATAATGGGAGGGTGCTTATCTTCAAATTTAAGCAGTTTTTGACATTTTTTTCTAGGAGCATCTTAACATAGTTCCACTTTATTTTACAACATGATTTCATTTTACAGTTTCTAAACTATGTTGGACAACACTGCAGATCGATCATTTTTTATAGGAACTAGACTAGGGTGACATTTCCACTTGTGTAGAGGGAAGCTTTCAAGTCTATTTAAACAATGTGTGGTTCTGACCCATTTCAGGGCCTGCTAGGAGAAAAATCTATATTGCCATCAGTTACTCAAAGAGGATCCACAAAGAAGAAATGAGTTGCACTGATGGGGTCACTCAGGAATATGTAGCAGGAATATTCTTGACAGAATGCTGTTCTCATCCTCACCCCCACAGAGCCAACAACCCAACAGGATCAGTTCAGGGTGTCTCCAGGGAGCGTTATTGTGACAGTTCCTCATTATATGGAATGTTCTGCGCATTGCAGGGTATCTTGCATCCTTGACCCCTCTCCCCCCACCCACCATTAGTATTTTGTGATCATTGTTACAACAAAAAAGCTTCCTTAGGGGAAGATAACAATCCTTTAGAACCTCTGGGTTAAAAGAACAAAAGTCTCAAAAAGCACTTCTCTCCTGCTCTTGATGTTTCCTTCCAATGTGAAGGGAACCCCATGAAAATAACATTCTTGGGCTTATGCCAAAACTTTATTCCCTCTTCACAAAGGGAGGCACACAGACTTACTGATTGAAAATGTTAAAAAAAATGGCATGTTCAACTCATTTTCCTCTTCCCTTTCCCTTGAAAATAAGATGACTGCAGAAAGAAAACACTGCTGCTTCCCCGCTCTGAAGGTTGTCCTGGGCAGCTCTGACCCTGCTGGGTAGCGCCTGCCCAGTCCTGTGCTGCTCGGGACTGGGTGGAAAGCTGCCTGGCTCTGTTTACAGGAAGCCCACTGCCCCTACAGTTAAACTACAATTTTCAACATTAACTTTACGAAACATAAAGATGGTATTTTGATCGCCCATTGCCTCTATTTCATTTCTCAGTTCACGCAAAACATTAAAACAGGAACAGTATTTACTGATCCTCCTCAGATCCACACTTCTGCCTGTCTACTAACAAAGTTTCTACTAATCTAGATTTCTTTCCCCATCTTTCTTTAACAATACTTTTCATCATCTAAATCAAGTCCACATTTTCAAATTTTTTTTCTTTTCGAAAGAAGTCTTCTCAACCTCTCCCATTCATATGCAAACTCTACAATGGCTAAGAAAATACAGACACTTAGAAATAGCTTGGCTTTAAAAAGCTTTTGGAAACATAAACAGCAAGTGCCATCCAGGAAAACCCTAATTCACAATGATTTTCCCCAAATATTTTCTTACTTTTCTCTCTATTCTTGTCTGATCAGCCTTTTTCTGAAGAATCTTCAATAAAATAATTTTATCACTAAGCTGAATCTTTAGAAAACATAGAGATTCAAAATTCATTGTTAAAAGTTTATTATCTCTCATTCTTTTATTAACAGTACTTTAATTGCCAGAAATATTTTCCACAAAGATATCCCAGTTCAAATCTTTTGAGCTACTCAACTGTTCAACTATTTGGGGTTTTGAAGGAAAATAACAGACAGCATTTTTTCAGCCACTTTTTCCTCTTAATCACTAAATACATATACTTTAAGAGAAATTTAATCCAGCTTCTGGTTTGCTTTCATTTAAATCATTAAAATGTTGTTTCTTAAAAGTTATTTGCTATCCAAGAGATTTTTTTTAAGCTAGCTTCTTTGCTTAAAAATCCAAATTGGCCATAAGAACATGAGCTCTGATGCCAAAAGGTTCAGGTTTGGAATAAAAGTGTAAGCCCCAAGTTGGAAATCAGTTTTAAATGCTGGCTATGACCTAAAGGGACCATGTGAACTCCTTCCCCAACTCATTCAGCCTTCTGTGGAAGCAAACATTGCAGCTGAGGTTACCAGAAGGTCTTCAAAATAAATCCTGCATTCAGTAATCAGTCAGAGCTTCTGGAAATTCTAATTTATGCCCTTAATAGTCTTATGTTTGTCCTAATCATGTGTGATTTGTCCTCTATATTGTTTAAGAGGGAAAATGCTTTCAACTAATGTTTAATTCATAAAATGACGAAATGAATTAACTCCTTTTTTAATGTTTACTCTCTTCATTCTTCAAATCTAAGAAAAATCCCTTCAATTTGAAGAGAATGTGTCCCCTTTGAGTAGCACCATTATTTGAGGTCATCTTACTTCCTACCATCTACTAGCAAAAAAACAATCTCTTATTTCCTCAAAAGTACCATTACCACTGGTAGGAGATTTTTGAATGCTTTTGTTGCTGCATCATAAACTAGGAAAAGCACCTACTTTCAAAAAAAAAAAAAAAAGCACCAAACTGCCATGTAACATTGACAAAGGTGAAAGAAACTTTTGGAAAAAAATTTTCTTCTTTGCTTCTTGGTTAGGAAAAAAAAAAAAGTTTAACTTCCTTTCAGCAGAAATTTCTCAGTCTTCCTAGTTAGAAGAGTAAAACCAACTTATTTATTACTGACTTTATTGTTTAAAAAGATATATAACTCACATTCACCTACCTTCTTCAAAGCAATCATTTTGGAAATATATATATATTTCTATGAACTGAACTGTGAAGATCAAAGAAATGAAAGCAACAATTTTCAAACATACCAAAACTATTTCCTTTACAGTTTGACTAAGGGACATTGTCAGTTTTCAGGAGGCTGGTTTTTGATGAATAAGAAAGAAGCATTCAAGGACACATCTGGTTTTCCACACTGATTAGCATTGAACAATCCTAGTTCTAGTTTCTCAATTTAAAACACGATGTCAAAATGTCCTTAAGGAAGATTAAATGACTTTTAATGGATCCCTATCTTATCTACTTCCTGAGGGATTAATAGTCCAAAAGTCTGTTAGACTGCAATCTAAAATACTACAATTTTCTATTACACTGTAGTAACTTAGTTCAGTTCAGTTCAGTTCAGTCGCTCAGTCATGTCCGACTCTGCGACCCCATGAATCGCAGCACGCCAGGCCTTCCTGTCCATCACCAACTCCCGGAGTTCACTCAGACTCACGTCCATCGAGTCACTGATGCCATCCAGTCATCTCATCCTCTGTCGCCCCCTTCTCCTCCTGCCCCCAATCCCTCCCAGCATCAGTCTTTTCCAGTGAGTCAACTCTTCGCATGAGGTGGCCAAAGTACTGGAGATTCAGCTTTAGCATCATTCCTTCCAAAGAAATCCCAGGGCTGATCTCCTTCAGAATGGACTGGTTGGATCTCCTTGCAGTCCAAGGGACTCTCAAGAGTCTTCTCCAACACCCTCAGTTCAAAAGCATCAATTCTTTGGTGCTCAGCCTTCTTCACAGTCCAACTCTCATATCCATACATGACCACAGGAAAAACCATGGCCTTGACTAGACGGACCTTAGTTGGCAAAGTAATGTCTCTGCTTTTGAATAGGCTATCTAGGTTGGTCATAACTTTTCTTCCAAGGAGTAAGTGTCTTTTAATTGCATGACAACAGTACACTAAATTAACGCATTCCACTGCCAACCTGTAAACAATTATTCACAAAATGATAATTTATATGTCAATTATACACTGGAGGTTTATTTATAATGTATCTTAATGAATTATGGCCAGTACTGGTTACAAAAATAAAAGATGTATAAACATGCCTAATTGAAAATTCTACAGTACCTTTACTTGTAACTTTCATATCTCATTATTATTAAATTTTTAATTAGTACAAAGTTACCCTTATTCATTGCTACAGTTGTGCTTTTAAATTGATCCTTTGTTGCTTTTCTCTTTAATTCTCTACCCAAGACTTCATGATCCTAAATATAAAGGACACAAGATTTGCCTAATAATAACAAAAAGTAACAATTTTCAGGGTTCCTCAAGTATTTACTGGGCTTCCCTAGTAGCTCAGACAGTGAAGAATCCCTCTGCAATGCAAGAGACCTGGATTCAATATCTGGGTTGGGAAGATCCCCTAGAGGAGGGCATGGCAACCCACTCCAGTATTCTTGCCTGGAGAATCCCCATGGACAGAAGAGCCTGGCGGGCTATAGTCCATGGGGTCACACAAGAGTCGGACATGACTGAGCAAATAAGCACAGCATAAGTGCTTATGAAGCTATTTGCATAGCTCAATGCTGACATCTGTAGAAAAATAATATGTTTTTCAGTAATAAAAAAAAATCTAAGATTTTTCTTCTTTTACATGAGGCTTATATAAAGGTCAGCACACTATTTTTAAAAGTTTTCTTTGTAAATCTGCTACAAGAAAGAAAATCTGACAATTCCAAGCAAGGGTCAATATATATTATGAAAAAATAAATCACAAAAAACTCAACTATTTTAGACATCACTCATACAATGAAAAATAAATCTTAAGGTTCATATTTAAACGTCATGGCCCATATTTAAAAGGTATCATTTTAATCTTAGAAGGCAATGCTTTAAACACAGGAATTTTAGAGAGGATAAATATAATTGTACATTCGTAACACATTCTCACAAGCCAAGTAAAAGGAAACAAAACCACTGGTAAACAGCCAGATAGATCATAAGAAGTATCATGTCTCAGCTATTGTTTACTATAAAGCATGAATAGTATTACCTACTTGCCTCAGTTAGATTACACTTCCCTGACAGTAAATTCTTTTTTTTTTTTTTTTTAGGAATTTTCTATTCCTTTTAGACTTTATCCGTTTGCCTCATGGATGGACCCAAGAAATGATTATTATTTTTCTATTTGTATTTTTGTTTTATCAACATGTTTGTTTTCTCATAACCAAAATGCACAGAAATCCTGCACTGTTTGTATTCAATAAATCTCACTTAACATTTGGCATAGCTCACCCCAACCTATCTTTAACAGGCAGCAATCCCTTTCCTCAAGGTGCTGTATCATTCTGACAATCAAAGCACTGGTATAATTTCCTTTGCCAACATGACAAAACAGGGAACATTCTACACAGTTTCACAAGCACCAGCCCAATGAGACCATGAGTTCAGCTCTGTCATGGTACAATACTACTGCGATAAAATAAAAAGGTCCATGTAATAATTTTTAGTTTTTACATTCTCTACAAATTTTAATATTAAGAATCTCATTTGTTGTTGTTGTTTAGTCTCTAAGTCTTGTCTGACTCTTTTGCGATCCCATGGACTGCAGCTCGCCAGGCTCCTCTGTCCATGGCATTTCCCCACAAGAACACTGGAGTGGATTGGCATTTCTTTTCAAGGGAATCTTTCCAACCAAGGGATCAAATTCACAACTCCTGCATTGGCAGGCAGATTCTTTACCACCAAGCCACCTGGGAAGCCCAAGAATCTCATTCAGAAGAAAATGAAAATTAATCCAAAGGAACACTTGGGTTTTCCTATTAGGCTCTTAATTTCATAACAGGCTACTCTAGAAAGTGTTCCTGATTGAGTCTCCAAATCAGGATAAAGTGACATCCACTAATGAGTCTCAGCTATTTCCAATAAGACAGATAAGAAAAAAACACAAGAGAGCTCACTTTTTTGTTGGCTGTAACTACAACAAGATAGACTGGCTGAGCAACATTAAACTTGGCTCAGTCATGTAACAGCCTCAGTCTGGGATATAACTGAACTTATAACGACAGAAGCAAAGTTGTAATGTACAATTATATAATTTACTTGAACATTTGCTTTCCAAATAGGAAGTAACAGATTGACCAGTTGCATTTTGGCTGAGATGAATTCTACCATTATTCAGGGTAAAACAATTTTGTTGAAATCTGGAAATCCTTCAGAAATCATCTCTAAATCTCTCTGACGACTCTTGACATTGTTTCTTTTTCCCTTGGAATAGTATACAGCTGTGTCCCCCTTTGTAAAGGCTCTGGACCTACATTTAAGAATAGTAATTGTTTGGGAAGCCATAAATATATCTCACATATTTTACAGAAGAGATAACCACTCAGTCATTTAGTCAGATCTCAATGATTGAAACAAAAAATAATATTCAGGGATAAAGAAGAGATAGAAAAAAAGCAAGAAATCCTTATTGGCATATTCCTTTCTAAACATTTAATATTATAAGGAAAACACACTGTGTAGGATATGGGTTTTTCTTTCTCATTTTATATCTCAGTTGACAACAAAGTAGAACTCCTACATATTTAATAATATTCCCTGCCAGTTAAGTGATACTCCAAGAGAGATATTTTATAGGCTGTGGAACATTCTTATTCATGATCTTAACATTTTAGAATAAGCTGATGGATAAGCAATGCATATTCTATATTGATGAAAAAAATGATCTGGATCCCAGGATATATATCTTCCAAGTTCAAAAACTTACATTGTCCGGTAAAAATCTCTCATTATCACCCTTTGAAAAGGTCCTGAAATTGCAACCATCCATGGCCAAATATCATTCTCTGAAATCTGTCCCCCTATACATGGATTTATGAGTCCCATGGTTAGACAAAGGGAAATAATCCAAGGCAAAGTTGTCCAAACAGGCAGTTATCCAGCAGATTGGAGCCAAGACAGTTCTCTGGAGGTAAGTGCACAGGTTCAACTGCAGCTGTGTGGGAACTATGAACACCAATCAGTTCCATGAAGAGTTTGGGTGACTCCAGGAAGAACAAACTGGGAAGACAGTTTTTGTGTCCTAGTCTATTGGTATGTATTTTTTAAGTGGGGAGGAGGCTTAAAACATTTATGTATCTGTAGTGTTTCTACCTCTAAATAGTTATATTACGTGATGTTATGCAAATTACCATTATTATATCATCAACTTTTTTGCACCCCAAGTGTATTCAAGTAGGAAGCCAAGCAGAAACATAACACTGAAAACACAATGAAAAATATCAGACACTACAACGAATACCATGGTGCCTACAAAGAATAACGGTTTTCCACACGCAAACTAGCTGTACATATGTAAATCTCGTTTGATCCTCTGGATAACCCAAGAGGTAAGCAGTAAAGTTATTATGATCCTTTCACAGATGAGGAAATTAAAACTCAGAAAGGTTGGGAAATAGCCAAAGGTGCCCAGACAGTAAGCGAGACGTAAGGATTCACACCAGGTATTCTTTTTTGAGAACCAACACTCAATCCACCCATGCCTTTTAGGGCAAGCTCTGCCTAAGACAAAGGTAGTGGTGTTACTGCCTCTGCACTGGAGTGGACAAATTTACTGCTACAAACAAAATCTGTGTTCTGTTAGCAGAAAATGTGGGGAAGAGGAGGAGTGAGGAGGGTGAGGTGGATATTGGGTAGAACTGACAGTATTTGCAACATCTTATCTGAGCCTTCTGGTGTTCACAATTATTCTTCTTTTTCATTATGCAAAATTTCAAACACACACAAAGTAAGAACAGTGTAATGAACTTCCATGTACCATCCAGCTTCAACAGTTATAAACATTCTGCTATTTGTTTCATCTTTCCTTTTTTTTTAAATTTTAGTTTCTGACCTGGCCAGATTTCTAAGTAAACTAAAATATAAAAGAAAGCTTGACTAGATAACCAGGACAAATAGTGTCACTATATATCTAAGTTAAATCTAACTGCTTTTACATGCTCTACTACTAGCAAGACAAATTTGATTAAAGGAATCACTTTAGTTACAGGTATATAGAATTCAAGTGAAGTATCTGGTGAATCCAATTGTATATGAAAGGAAAAATGCCTTTATTATTCACAAGGCTCCTGATTTCTAAGAAGAAGGGAGTCCTTTGTTGGCTGATTAGATTGTTGAGTGAAAAGGTAAAATACAGAAAATTTAAAAAAAAAAAAACTATCATTATAATCCTTTCAGAAAAGGTTAGAATAGAAAAATCTATGAGAAAGAACAAGCTAAGACTCAGTATAGCTGAGAAGCTGTTGGGACGAAGTTGGAGAATAGAGAAGAAATATGATATGGGTTGCACCGGAAAAAGAATTCTGGAAAATTAACAAGGAGATATGTATTAAGTTTTGCATATGGTATGTAACGTACATTGTTCTCCTCTCTCCATGCAATGTTCAGAAAAATTTCTATTTTTTACTAATGCACTGAAAAATTGAATATATTTGGAGGAAGCCTTGAAGTGCTGAGTCCTGCTTTAAAATAGTCTTCTCAGAAGGATACTACCATGTTAAAATAATAATTGTGTGTTAGAGGATCTTTTTTAATGTATACCTGACTTTTCCTTTTATTATTTATATCACACAAATAATAAAATATATATACATATTTAATGTATAATAGAGCATATAGGAAATATAGTCCATTGAAGCATACTGTGCCCCTAAGGCTACCATTAACTATGCAAAAGTCTGGGAAGCTGAGGGCAGGAATGCCACGCTTAGCTCTGACCCTCCCCCAACCCTAAAGAATGTTTTATTGTGCATCAGGGCATCTTGATTATCATGGTGATGACAAGAAGGCCTATTACTGATTGGCACCTAGTGCCTTAAAGGTAAGAGACGTCAGTAATGAGCCACATAAGCATTTCATTTACTTTTTTTTCCATGCAGATATACACTCTACATGTTTACCAAAAATGGGAGCATGCTAATACATATAGTTCTTAATCTGTGAAAAAACATATCTTACTGGAGTGTTCCATTCATATAAAAGGTAAGAATTGGTATCCATGTTTAAAATTTTTGAATTTGTCCTAGTTCTAGCTTGAAATTTCTCTACTGCCATGCAGAAGAGAGTGCCTTTGTATTATTAAATAACAGTTCATTAAAGAAAATCTACTAATTTATAATTAATGTGCATTCCTAAAATAATATCAAGAATGAAACTGGCCCCTTAAATAACTGTCATTAGAACTGACGGGATGTTCAGAGATACATCAAAACAAATCAGTCTGTATCTGTTGGTGTTTTTGTCTTGCTTTGTTTTTTTCAGCAGTTAGTATATGTTAGGTTGCTTCTTAATAAATATATTCATTTTTGCATTTTTTAAGACCCACAATGTCACAGAATCCTGATATTCCTATCTACACATCTGAACTATAAAAAGAAAAAAAAACCAGAAGTGGAGCAAAGTATTCTTATTGGGAAATCACAAATGAAATGATATGTATTAATGGAGGTAAAGAAGATGCATGGTTAGAGACAAGTAAGAACCAAGTATAAAAATGAAGTTTATATTTTCTGAAATGAGGGATGGATAGTCAACAAAGACTAATTCTAGGCCAGTCATGAACTTCTCACATATCTCTAATGCTGAAATTAAAAATAATAAAATAAACCATAGTTATTTGTGACCCTTAGTAAACTACTACAAATTCTGCAGTTTACCTGGGCTTTACATAAGGGATCTTCAGCCATCATTTGTGGTATGTCAGATACTGTCCTAGATATAACTGTGCAAAAATGGTTTTTCTGCCTCAAGGAATTCAAATTCTAAAGGAGAGGACCAACATGTAAACAAAAGTAAATAAACTTTTATACTTGAAATAATAGAAGTATACAAGGGATCAAGTACACCAAGAGACCAAGAAACAGTTTTGTAAATGAAATGAGTCTTATTAAATGGAGAATATGGGCCAGGGAAAACTGGCATTCCAAATAGAGTAAAGAGACTAAATGAAAAGCAAAGAAGTATGATACTTTACAAGATCTTCAAGTAATCCCACATGACTAAAGCATAGAATGCAAGGAATAGTATGGTAAGAGGTGACATGAGAGAGCAGGATGTAGCTCATTGAGGGCCACAATGAAAAATTGTGCCATACCATATAGTTAGAGAAGCCACAGAAGCGCTTTTAACTGACAAGCAACATACTCAGATCTTAGAAATATTTATCTGCTATCAGTACTGAAGATGAAATGAACAAATATGAATCAAGATAAGAGAAAACTAAAGTAGTCCAGGCCAAGTGATGATGGGTTGAACCACACTTTGAAGCAGTGAGAATGGAAAAGAGGTAGCTTTACGTCAGTGATGTTAACAACGGAGAATCAGTTAAGTTTTGTTACTATATATGACTTTAGTTCAGACCTAGTCCTGTCACCTACTAGCTGTACAACCTTAAATAATTTACATAATTTTTAATTCAAATTTCTCCTTGACATTAAAATAAAAATAATAATCATTCCTAACTCACAGAGAATGGTTGTGAGCATTCAGTGAGTTACTAAAATATCCTAAATGCCTGTCATAGTATTAGATCAGTTGTTTTTATCATCATCATCAAAGGAATGAATGGAAAATTAGTCCCCAGGTTTATACATTTGTTAAGTGGAGATGAGAATTTACTTATGGAGAGAAAATATAAATGACAAGTTTTGGATATGTTAAGTGTCTAACATAAAGTAGGACCTCAATAAAAATGCATTGAGTTAGTGAATAAATGAGGAGAAGGCAATGGCACCCCTCTCCAGTACTCTTGCCTGGAAAATCCTATGGACGGAGGAGCCTGGTAGGCTGTAGTCCATGGGGTCGCTAAGAGTCGGATACGACTGAGAGATTTCCCTTTCACTTTTCACTTTCATGCATTGGAGAAGGAAATGGCAACCCACTCCAGTGTTCTTGCCTGGAGAATCCCAGGGACGGGGGAGCCTGGTGGGCTGCCGTCTATGGGGTCACACAGAGTCGGACACGACTGAAGCAACTTAGCAGTAGCAGCAGCAGTGAATAAATGAATGCTTGAAATGTCTATGGGAAAATTGGAAGATTTCTATCTGTATGTATCAGATATTTAGGATGCAGCCCTATATTACAAGTATAGATCTGGGAGCTGTTAGTGTACAAGTACTCTTTAAATCCATGCATGACTGATTTCAGTCAAGCAGCCCATGTACTACAAAGGACAGATGAAGGGCAAACACAAAACAAGAAATACCAACATTTTTCAGACCAAGCAGAGAAGTAGGCAAAAACGCAATTTGAGAAGATAATTATTTACCACTTTCCACCTCTGGCAAAGGAAATTTGTTTGTAATTTATGATACTATCTCAAATCATAAGACTTTTGTGAATATAATCATACCCTTCACATAACAGTATGTACTGAGATTATACAGGGGGGGGAAGACAATATAATCTATAAAATATGAGGAAGTCTCTCTTTTCTAGTCCCTTTATTAGAATTTTCATGAAAATATTTCCTAGTGAAGAAGCTCTGACAGAATAGACACAAGAAACTTAGTTAAATATAATTGACAGTTGAAGCAGGAAGGACAGTATTTTTCCTATAATTAAAAAGTAGAGTATACAGTATATATGTTAAACGATATATAACACTGCACCCAAAACTTATATGATTTTTTAAAACTACATAAAGTTGGTGTCTGCTTACAGTTCCTTAAACAGAGCTCCTAAAACCTTTGTAATTTCCTGAATAACAGAAGTCATAGGAGCATCTTTTGTTCTAATATTTGGTCTTTATCTTGGGCTCCTCACAGAGAGCTACCATGTCTCTTGAATTTTCCTGGGTACTAGAAGCATCTTTTGTCCTAATGAGGCCACTTCTGGTGGGTTCTTACACAGTTGGTCACCAGAAAGACCAAGGCATGATCAAAGGGTTGGAATTTTCAGCCCTCCCCTTGACCGCTGGGGAGGTGGGAGGCACTGGAGATGGTGATCACCAATTGCGATTGGTGATGACCAATGGTGAATGATTTACTCAATCAATGAAACCGCCATTAAAAACTCCTAATGATGGGGTTCAGAGAGCTTCTGGGTAGGTGAATGCATCAAGGTGCTGGGAGGGTGATATGCCCACAGAGGGCGTGGAAACCTCATGTACCCCTCTCCATATTTTGCTCTGTTCACATGTTCCACTTGGCTGTTCCTTGTTGTATCCTTTAATACTATACCAGTGATAGCAAGAGTTTCCTGATTTCTGCAAGACAGTCTACCAAACTATCCCACTTAAGGAGGGAGTCTCAGGGACCCCTGATACATAGATCACTGTTCAGAAGTATAGATAGTCACCTAGGACTTGCTACTGGCATCTGAAGTGGGAGCAGTCATACAGAACTGAGACCTTAACCTATAGGGTCTGTGCTAACTCTGGGTAGTGTCATTGTAGGAAACTTAGTTGGTGTCAGAGAATTGGAGAACTGGTTGTTGGGTGGAGGAAAAAGTTACTCAAAAATCTTAGTAAAAGCAGTCTGGAAAAGAGAATCACTAATACAAATGCTGAGTACCAAACAGAAGCTTCAAGGGCTTCAGGATATTTTCTATTTTCATGGCTAATCTCTAATAGCTATATGGTCTTAAATAATATATTTCACAAATACAACTCCTCTCATTTTTTTCAATCTTAACAGTATAAATAATAAGGAGAAAATGTGTACTGGCTAGCCCTTGGTCTGGCAAATAGACTTTCAGTCTGCTAATGAGGTAAACGACTTCAACAAAATTAAACCTACCCTAAAAATTTTTTTAAATAATAAAAACTTGCAATTTTTTTCCTCAGGCAAAACTTATACAGGACTGAATAAACTTCATTATTATTTCCTTTTCTTCCTAATTTGCATCAAACTTATGTTTAATGGAGGTTCTGCCTACAGCATGGTTAACCTGGAAAACTGCACTAGTTGAAACCTGGTTCTAGACGGCAGAGTTTTTAAGAACAATTCTTTTTACTGAGAAGCTGACAGGAAATCTCCAAAGATGCAACACGAGGTTCTTCTGGAGCAACAAACAATGGATTCTGGAACTCAGATCCAAACACCTCTCTTAAAATGCATGGAGAGAAATGCAATGGTATAGAAGGAGAGGGACTGTGCTGGCATCACAGTCAAAGTTACTATTAACCTTAACTTCCCCATTTAACTTTATATCCCCCTTCTCACATTATGAAAAATTTTGTGATATTTTCTTTACATATGGTTCTTTGTATTTACAACACATTGCAGAATGTTTTTCCCACTGAATCCTGTGTTCAATATCATTTATAGAACGGTCTCTTTTTTTCCAGTTTCTTCTAATAACCCAGCTAGCATCATAAAGTGAAGGTCATAGCTTTGTACGCAGGAGCCCCTAGACAAAGCATACTTGTATTTCACGTTTGACAGATGAGGCAGTGTATCTACTTTGCAATTATGTTTAGTACTGAGCACAGGTGAAATACATGTGCTTATTCCCTAACACATAAAACTTAAATTGGCATAGCCAGAGGCTGTTTATCCTAAGAGTCTTCTCAGCCTAAGCTGAATTAATTCTCTTCCAGTTCTTTTTATCCAGTACTCTCAGCCTGTGTACCATGGCTCTAAATTCCTAATTACTATAAAGTAATTTTCTTCCCTTGAGCTAAGCCTGGTAATATGCCTCTAACAGATGACCTCCAGAATGTAATTTGTAACATGTAAGGCCAAGTCTGAGAATAATTTTACATAGTTTAAATGAACATAATAAAAATCACAACAGCATCTCTACCTTTGCCAGGGAAGTTGAAAACAAAAAGTCAATAATAATATACCTAAGCTTAAAATAATGTTCCTAAAATGAACTCTTCCTCCATCTTCATATATCCCAAGCAAATAATCACTGTTTAAGATTTCAAATCCAAAATTGTTTTCCTTTAATTTTAGAAAAGTGACCAAATTTGGATTCTGCTGTGTTTTTTATGGGAAGGATACACTTTGATACTGGGTAAGGGGAAGGGTATGTTTCCCTGTTCAAAGACTGCTTCATTTTTCAAAAAGTAATTTCAAAATCTTCCCATAAAATCTTCAATTATTTAAATAATCATGCGTGAGTGCCTGCTAAGTCACTTCAGTCCTGTCCGACTCTTTGCGACCCTATGAGCTATAGAAACCCAGACTCCTCTGTTTATAAAATTCCCCAGGCAAGAATATTGGAATGAGTTGCCATGCCCTCCTCCAGGGAATCTTTCTGACTCAGGGATCAAACCTGCATCCCTTATGTCTCCTGCACTGGCAGGCTGGTTCTTTACCACTAGCACCACCTGGGAAGCCTCTGACTAATCATATCAAACCTAAAACCTAATATTTTTAAGTTTTAAAATGTGAACTAAGTAACTGAAGCTCTTCCTGAATAATTACCACTAAAACTGACTAGTCATTCATTCATCCTAAACCCATTTACTTACCTAGATTAAAGTCAAGGCAGAAAATAAAGCTACCTCTGTAAAAATCACCCCAAGAGTAGAAGATTCCAACTACAGCTATACGTGCCAGTCACAGCTAAAAAGAGCAAAGTTGCAGGTGTCTTAAAGACAGGAAATAAAAATAAACCCAATTTTTCCAAAAATATAAAAATAAACAACTTTCCACTTGCAATGGGAACTTCCTCCTGCATATAGGTGAGGAAAAAAGCAGTTCTCAGGGGCACGCATTTTCCTACAGCCATGAGTATTTTCCAGTCATGCTATTTTAATCCCAACTAAGCCACCCTCCCTCTCCTTTCTATCAAGAACATTTATTTATGACTGGTTGGAAGAGTGGAGAATACAGTATATGAAGCTTCTGGACTTTTTTTTCTAATAAGACTGCTCATGTTAATTAGCCTTCAAATATACTCTCAATATATAAAAATACAGACCAGTGTACCCACTGCTTCCTAATTCCAATTCAATTTAATCATAAATGGAAAATATGTCCGAGACAACAGTCTCTGAGTACTTAATGGTGGCTACATTATTCAAAAAGCTTCACAAGCATGACTGAAAAAGAGAAAGCCTGACGCACCCAGTTCAGTTCAGTTCAGTTCAGCTCAGTCCCTCAGTCGTGTCCGACTCTTTGCGACCCCATGAATCGCAGCACGCCAGGCCTCCCTGTTCATCACCATCTCCTAGAGTTCACTCAGACTCACGTCCATCGAGTCCGTGATGCCATCCGGCCATCTCATCCTCTGTCGTCCACTTCTCCTCCTGCCCCCAATCCCTCCCAGCATCAGAGTCTTTTCCAATGAGTCAACTCTGCATGAGGTGGCCAAAGTACTGGAGTTTCAGCTTCAGCATCATTCCTTCCAAAGAAATCCCAGGGCTGATCTCCTTCAGAATGGACTGGTTGGATCTCCTTGCAGTCCAAGGGACTCTCAAGAGTCTTCTCCAACACTACAGTTCAAAAGCATCAATTCTTCGGCACTCAGCCTTCTTCACAGTCCAACTCTCACATCCATACATGACCACAGGAAAAACCATAGCCTTAACCAGACAGACCTTAGTCGGCAAAGTAATGTCTCTGCTTTTGAATATACTATCTAGGTTGGTCATAACTTTTCTTCCAAGGAGTAAGTGTCTTTTAATTTCATGGCTGCAGTCACCATCTGCAGTGATTTTCGAGCCCAAAAAAATAAAGTCTGACACTGTTTCTACTGTTTCCCCATCTATTTCCCATGAAGTGATGGGACCGGATGCCATGATCTTCGTTTTCTGAATGTTGAGCTTTAAGCCAACTTTTTCGCTCTCCCCTTTCACTTTCATCAAGAGGCTTTTTAGCTCCTCTTCACTTTCTGCCATAAGGGTGGTGTCATCTGCATATCTGAGGTTACAACTGCGGCAGTAAAGGGACCAAAAGAAACATTTCAGAAAACGGAGGAGAAAGGAGAAGAGTGCAATCAAGTTAATGACGTTGAATATTTGAAGAATTGGGAAAACTCTCAAAATAAAGCATAGAAATTGGGGCAGGAAATTGTATATACAGCATGACTCCAATTTTGTGATACAACTGTGTATTTTCTTGAAGAAAATATTGAGGGGGGTTTTTCCCCTAAATTAGTTGGGGTTTTTTTGTTTGTTTGTTTTACTTTTTCATTCCACTCTTTGTATTTCTTATCACAAATGTGCTTGTGAGACTGAAAAAATACGCACTCACGCGTTTCGTGAAAATGCGGCTCCTTTCTTGTCCTTATAATTGACATAATTCGTCGCTAAAGTTCGGGCTCTCAGTAGAGCTGGGAAGTAAACCGGTCCATTAAGGTTACTCCTTTTCTTCTGGCTGTAAGATACAACTTGAGGGTAGAATAATAACTTCCGGCTAAGCAAGGCCTCTTTGGAGTAATGGCAGCTTGTGAAAGGCTTCTCTATGAGGGCAGCACCTCGCATGCTATTCTGCAGGCCTGGTCTCTGTCCTACGAAACCTACTGAAGACGTGCTGGGCTCGGCCAGCATTTAGAAGCCCTGAGTTCCATCAAGGCAAAAGAGTAAACAACCACAGCGTCTCCTAGCCGCTGAGGGTTACCCACAACTGACTCTGCTGCTCCCAGGCTGCCCTGCGCCACGCACCATCGCGCGCACCACGCACCATCTCGCACAGCCACGCACCGCAGGCCAAAGAGCTCGGCCTCTGAGGCAGGCCGGTGAAGTACCACGGCTCATGCCTCACTCCCTCGTTTGAAGCTTCTGTGACTGCAATTTGCACAGCTCTGTCGTGATGTCTGAGTTTCTCGGATGCAGCCATCATTCCCTTGAAGGCACAATGAGGTGCTTTTTTGCTTCCCATCGCGACCATATGTTTTCCTGGTAGTGCGGCCTTGGTGCTTTTAATCACCCCTCCCACACCACGAAGTAAATGGCGACATACATGTCTGACCATTCGCTCCCTCAGCCTCTGCCTGAATTTTTGTGCACTTGATCTGACTTAGACTTCCTTTATATCCCTTTTCTCCTGCCCACGTCAGCAGTTCTTCACTTCTTAGGAACCGTAATGGTGGAATGATGCATGACTGCATGCAAAGTCACTTCAGTCCTGTCCGACTCTTTGCGATGCCATGGACTTAGCCCTTCAGGTTCCTCTGCCAGTGGGGATACTCCAGGCGAAAATACTGAGTGGGTTGCCATGCCCTCCTCTAGGGGATCTTCCTGACCCAGGGATCCAATGGAATGGATGCAGAGAAACTCTAATTTCAGAGAGTTTTTAAAACACGATAGTTTACTACTACAAGATACTCCATCACATATATTTCCCACTTCTGTAATCCCCTCCCCAAAATATTAGTTTTAAAGTATAATAAAGAGAATCCTACGGTTATTCTGAAAGTCACAGACAGCCGGGTAGTTCTCATTTTCTGCCTACAAGATAAATTTTCTGGAAATACGTTCCATTTTGAATTTCCCAAGAGTATGTTGCCAACCCTGCCTGGGACAAGACAGCAGGATGAGACATGAATGAACCCTATAATGTATATGAAGTGCTTAGCCTTCCATATCGGAGAAGGCAATGGCACCCCACTCCAGTACTCTTGCCTGGAAAATCCCATGGACGGAGGACCCTGGTGGGCTGCAGTCCATGGAGTCACTAAGAGTAAGACACGACTGAGCGACTTCCCTTTCACTTCTCATTTTCATGCATTGGAGAAGGAAATGGCAACCCACTCCCAGTGTTCTTGCCTGGAGAATCCCAGGGTCAGGGGAGCCTGGTGGGCTGCCGTCTATGGGGTCGCACAGAGTCGGACACGACTGAAGCGACTTAGCAGCAGCAGCAGCCTTCCATATATATTGGTATTCTATAGTGTTAGCTATGATTACCATACTGAAGAAAAGGAGAACCAGAGAAATAGATTTGAGCAGAGTGCCACAGTAGGAAAAGAACACGTGTAAGTTAGTGAGTCCCACACCCACATGGACCCATAAACTGATCACTAATTTCACCTTCAATTTCAAATGCTACCCTAGTCCGGGAAACAAGTACACAAACAAGTACACTCACTTTTTATCATCTCACTTTCCATAAAGGAAACTGTAATACTGATCCTGGGGGGAAGACTTGCCACCATTATTTAAAATGTTCTGAGTTGCTATGAAAGGAATGAACCATATACAAAAACACAATTTGAACCCAAGGTATATATAGTAAGATGCTGTATTACAAGCTTTCACTATTTTCAGAAAATGTCACTCTAGAAATGAAACATTAAGTATATACACAATTGGAGATATAGAATCCTGTAGCCTGTTACATGGATTATGGAGAGGAGGAAAAAGGGAGAGAAATGGAGGAAAAGAAAGAGTTTTGCCAACATAAACTCTGGAGGAGGTGAGGGGCCTGTGGAGAGGATGGTGCAGGCAAATTGTTGAGGAAGATATTTGGTTAGGAAACCTAAGGAAATCAGTTTGAAATGATTATGATAGATTACCTTCCAGATAGAAGCAGTATCAGGGCCTTTCTTTTCACTTTTGAGTATAATTTGAATATAATATTATCCATTTTAAAAAATATATATTAAGAAATTTTCTCTCTTTTTTTAAGGAAAAACCTAGCATCTGGTTGTTGAAGACTTTACAAGACCATTCCTCATTTAAGCCAAGTCCACTTAATAAAGTCAGAACAAATTCAAACTTAATGATTTGTGGATATTTTTTTAATAAACAGCATACTACAAAATGACAAACATATAAAGGAAAAAAAATGGTAAATCATTTGCAAGTTTATCGGATTAAAACCAGCAACTACCATTTCAAATGTTCTTGGGTTTTTATGTTGTATGAATAGAAATCATAGTTTATAAATTGTTAACAAAGTTTCTATTTGATGCACTTTTCAGCATATGGTCCCTCAGGAAGGTTATTTTGAAGGACAAAAAGATGCTGCTAACCAGTTGTGTTAACTTGATCCCAGACTTGCCAGTGGTAAGAGAAATAACCATTGCATGTGTGTGGGAAAAGCTTTTTCTGCAGCACACTATTTAAAGAAGTAAAAATAAGGATGCTGTTGAAGCTATTTCAGATAAATTCTAAAGATCTAGTAAATGCCCAGATCACTTTGTGGGTGGGGAAAAAAAAAAAACATGTAATGGCTAACAATGCTTTAAAATCACTACAAATGTAAATGTCTATTTCACAAATATTGGTTTAAGTCATGTGGTGACTCAGGTAACACTCACAACTACAACCATAACATAAAATATTCCAGAGGGAAAGAAACAATGAGAAGCCTGAAAACCAGAACACTGTCTTAAACTGAAAGGACAGTAGATACACATCATTTTTGTACTTTAAAATCTCCTAAAACTTGAATTTTCCTGTAAGCAAAGAAGGTAACCTCCTGATGAGCTCATACACAGTGTTATATCTGTTTCCATTGCAACTCTCAAACTCTTCATATTGATTATCATTTCTGGATGCCCGCAAAAATCTTCACTGAAACGGAAAATACCAGAGCAGAATTTGTTTTTCAAACAATACAACTTGAAGAGTCACAGTGCCCTCTAGTGGCCAATTGATAAGACCCACTTTTACTTCAATCAGAAAACAAAGTTTCAGGTGAATCTTGTATATTTTCAAACAGTTTTTCCCATAAATATTAATAAATGCCAATTTCTGTTTCTGAGAGGGAAAAATATTTATTTTCAGTTAGCACATAGCACAGTGGTAACTCCTTTTTTTGTCCATTGCTCCTACAGTTAAGTTGTATCTAGATGGCAAAAAAGGCTTAACTCCACTCAAGCCTGCAAAACAAGGGCCATTAAAATGTACAGATGTAAAATTTTAATCTAGAATTGTGGTAAGGACAATTTTATGGAATTTTGGATCTGTAGTTAAGTCTCAAATCTGCCAGTGTCTGACAGTGAGACCTGTGGAAAGGAACGTGATCACACTGCACCTCACTTTTCTTCATGTGTAAATGAAAAAGTTGGCAGCATTGATGAAGATGCAGGAAAATGAACTCTAAACATTTCTAGTAAGAGCATTGATGCTATTACCTTTCCAGAGGGAAAATTGGCACTAACTCTTAAACTAACCAGCGTTTCCTAAGTTTATTGCCAAAAACTCTCCAAAACCAGGGTTTTCCAAATGTACATTGCCTTAGTGCCAGAATAAGGGTCAATATTTAATTCTTACTCTGTCTCATCCACTAAGTGCTTTAAGTATATTTTTTCATTTAATTCTCAAAAAATCTTATGATCTAGAACCATAATTAACCCTATTTACATGCCATGAAATTAAAAGACGCTTACTCCTTGAAAGGAAAGTTATGACCAACCTAGATAGCATATTCAAAAGCAGAGACATTACTTTGCCAACAAAGGTCAATCTAGTCAAGGCTATGGTTTTTCCAGTGGTCATGTATGGATGTGAGAGTTGGACTGTGAAGAAAGCTGAAAAAGGCTTTGCTTTTGAACTGTGGTGTTGGAGAAGACTCTTGAGAGTCCCTTGGACTGCAAGGAGATCCAACCAGTCCATTCTAAAGGAAATCAGCCCTGGGTGTTCTTTGGAAGGAGTGATGCTAAAGCGGAAACTCCAGTACTTTGGTCACCTCATGCGAAGAGTTGACTCACTGGAAAAGACTCTGATGCTGGGAGGGATTGGGGGCAGGAGGAAAAGGGGACGACAGAGGATGACATGGCTAGATGGCATCACCGACTCGATAGACGTGAGTTTGAGTGAACTCCGGGAGTTGGTGATGGACAGGGAGGCCTGGCTTGCTGCAGTTCATGGGGTCTCAAAGAGTCAGACACAACTGAGCGACTGAACTGACTGACTGACATGTCAGGAAACTGAGACATGAAAAGTTGCCCAAGAGGTATAAACTTACCAGTAATTGCTAAAACCTGGATACAAACCCAGACTGTATGGTTCAGGGTCCACACTGCTGACCACTTGCTCTACTTCCAGAACTTCCTCTTCTGGGAATTTATCCTAAGGAAATAATCAAGAATATGCGTGCATACTTTTATTTTTTTAATTTATTTTTAACTGAAGGATAATTGTTCTACAGTGTCGTATTGGTTTCTGCTGCAGAACAATGTGAATCAGCCGTAAGTATACATATGCAAAGACTGTTCAATCTGCTAATTTCAGCATCATTTATAATAAAGGGGAAGAAAGGAAAATAACCTAAATTAGCATTAAAATGATTGTATTAAAACCGAACAATTGACTCTGTACCCTTAAAGAGCATCTAATGACATGGAAAATGTTCCCAAATATAGTAAGTGAAACGTTAGAAACAAACACACGTACATATGTGTTATATGTAAGGTGTGCTATTTTGCAAAGAAATATATGTTCAAGAAAAACAAAGGAAAATTATCCAAGTATAAATAATGACTATGTCTAATTGGTGCGTTTACGGGATAATGATTTTTATTTTCTTTTTTCCCATTTTCCAAATTAATTCTAAAATATATTATTTTAATGAAGGGTTCAGGCCAAATGTCAGAGAAGGCAATGGCACCCCACTCCAGTACTCTTGCCTGGAAAATCCCATGGATGGAGGAGCCTGGTGGGCTGCAGTCCATGGGGTCGCTGAGGGTCAGACACGACTGAGCAACTTCACTTTCACTTTTGACTTTCATGCATTGGAGAAGGAAATGGCAACCCACTCCAGTGTTCTTGCCTGGAGAATCCCAGGGACGGGGGAGCCTGGGGAGCATCCTCTCACAAGTTGTAAAACAGGATTCTTCTAAACCAAATGCAGACCGGAGTCATCATATACTATTATAAGCTATCATATACTATTATCAATTGATATTGATATTGACAAACTTTAACCTTTTTTTGACAAACTTTAACTTTAGTTTCAATTCCTTAATTTTGTTAAGGAAAAAGTGCATCTTAAGATAAACAACAAATTTACTAATGAAAAAATTTTAGCCATAAAAATAATGAAAGTTATACCCACCAACACTGAGCAGAGAGAATGTATTTTTTTTAAATATTTATTCCTTTTGGCTGTGCTGGGTCTTTCCTAGTTGCGGAGAGTAAGGGCTACCCTTTAGTTTCTCTGCATGGGCTTCTCGCATTGGCTTCTCTTGTTGCGGAGCATGGACTCAAGTGCAAGAGCTTCAGTAGTTGTGGTGCCTAGGCTCAGCAGTTGTAGTTCACAGGCTTAGTTGCCTCACAGCAAGTGGAATCCTCCTGGACCAGGGATCAAACCTGTGTCCTTGCATTGGCAGGTGGATTTTCAACGACTGGACTAGCAGGGAAAGTCCCTGAATGCTTACCTATATTCATTGCAAATAGCTTGTCCTCATTTCTCAACTACATGCCTACTTAAAGGAACCAAGATTTATCCCTTAGTGCCCACAAGACTCAAATTCATATTCCCACTCCTCACGCCGAAAAGAAGCATATTTGATACTATGCGGGCATTTCAGTTAACACAGCAAAAGAAAATTTGTTTTAAGCAAAAGATTGTCCAAAGGTTCTCGGTAGTCCTGGTTGCACAGAGTAAGGAAAAGACACTCTGGACACAGTGAAATCATTTATAAAGAGAGAAGTTAACACTTGCAAAATATCTCTTGAAGTTCCAGAATTTAAGTATTTGTCACCTTTTTGAAGCTACTTGGCATATTCTTGGGGCAGCAATTTTTATTTGTGGTGTAGTAACCTGAGTCCCAAACTGGCTGTATAGAAGAACGTAAAGTTACACTAAGTCCAGGGAGATGCCTATCACCTGAGTCTGTCTTATTCAAGTCTATCTTACCCAGCGCAGCCAAAAGGAATGTCAAGCAACAAACCTAGTTGTATGATATACCCATGTCACTTTGTACATGAACACATCTACCCGAGGTGTACCCCAGCAGAAAACAGGAAGCTGGCTACTGATCTTAAGTGAAGAGTGAAAGTCACATCAGTTCAGTTCAGTTCAGTCACTGAGTTGTGTCCGACTCTTATCGACCCTATGAATCACAGCATGCCAGGCCTCCCTGTCCATCACCAGCTCCCGGAGTTCACTCAGACTCACGTCCATCGAGTCAGTGATGCCATCCAGCCATCTCATTCTCTGTCGTCCCCTTCTCCTCCTGCCCTCAATCCCTCCCAGCATCAGAGTCTTTTCCAATGAGTCAACTCTTTGCCTGAGGTGGCCAAAGTACTGGAGTTTCAGCTTTAGCATCAGTCCTTCCAAAGAACACCCAGGGCTTATCTCCTTCAGAATGGACTGGTTGAATATCTTTGCAGTCCAAGAGACTCTCAAGAGTCTTCTCCAACAACACAGATCAAAAGCATCAATTCTTTGGCACTCAGCTTTCTTCACAGTTCAGCTCTCACATCCATACATGACCACTGGAAAAACCATAGCCTTGACTAGACAGACCTTTGTTGGAAAAGTAATGTCCCTGCTTTTGAATATGCTATCTAGGTTGGTCATAACTTTTCTTCCAAGGAGTAAGCATCTTTTAATTTCATGGCTGCAGTTACCATCTGCAGTGATTTTGGAGCCCAAAAAAATAAAGTCTGACACTGTCTCCACTGTTTCCCCACTTATTTGCCATGAAGTGATGGGACGAGATGCCATGATCTTTGTTTCCTGAATGTTGAGCTTTAAGCCAACTTTTTCACTCTCCACTTTCACTTTCATCAAGAGGCTTTTGAGTTCCTCTTCACTTTCTGCCATAAGGGTGGTGTCATCTGCATATGCGAGGTTATTGATATTTCTCCCCGCAATCTTGATTCCAGCTTGTGCTTCTTCCAGCCCAGCATTTCTCATGATGTACTCTGCATATAAGTTAAATAAGCAGGGTGACAATATACAGCCTTGACATACTCCTTTCCCTATTTGGAACTAGTCTGTTGTTCCATGTCCAGTTCTAACTGTTGCTTCCTGACCTGCATATAGGTTTCTCAAGAGGCAGGTCAGGTGGTCTGGTATTCCCATCTCTTTCAGAATTTTCCACATTTTATTGTGATCCACGCAGTCAAAGGCTTTGGCATAGTCAATAAAGCAGAAATAGATGTTTTTCTGGAACTCTCTCACTTTTTCCATGATCCAGCAGATGTTGGCAATTTGGTCTCTGGTTTCTCTGCCTTTTATAAAACCAGCTTGAACATCTAGTAGTTCACGGTTCACGTATTGCTGAAGCCTGGCTTGGAGAATTTTGAGCATTACTTTACTAGCATGTGAGATAAGTGCAATTGTGTGATAGTTTGAGCATTCTTTGGCATTGCCTTTCTTTGGGATTAGAATGAAAACTGACCTTTTCCATTTCTGTGGCCACTGCTGAGTTTTCCAAATTTGTTGGCATATTGAGTGCAACGCTTTCACAGCATCATCTTTCAGGATTTGAAATAGCTCCACTGGAATTCCATCCACCTCCACTAGCTTTGTTCGTAGTGATGCTTTCTAAGGCCCACTTGACTTCACATTCCAGGATGTCTGGCTCTAGATGAGTGATCACACCATCGTGATTATCCGGGTCATGAAGATCCTTTTTGTACAGTTCTTCTGTGTATTCTTGCCACCTCTTCTTAATATCTTCTGCTTCTGTTAGGTCCATACCATTTCTCTCTTTTATCGAGCCCATCTTTGCATGAAATGTTCCCTTGGTATCTCTAATTTTCTTGAAGAGATCTCTCGTCTTTCCCATTCTGTTGTTTTCCTCTATTTCTTTGCATTGATTGCTGAGGAAGGCTTTCTTATCTCTTCTTGCTATTCTTTGCAACTCTGCATTCAAATGCTTATATCTTTCCTTTTCTCCTTTGCTTTTCACTTCTCTTCTTTTCACAGCTATTTGTAAGACCTCCCCAGACAGCCATTTTGCCTTTTTTGCATTTCTTTCCATGGGGATGGTCTTGATCCCTGTCTCCTGTACAATGTCATGAACCTCATTCCATAGTTCATCAGGCACTCTATCTATCTGATCTAGGCCCTTAAATCTATTTCTCACTTCCACTGTATAATCATAAGGGATTTGATTTAGGTCATACCTGAATGGTCTAGTGGTTTTCCCTACTTTCTTCAATTTAAGTCTGAATTTGGCAATAAAGAGTTCATGATCTGAGCCACAGTCTGCTCCTGGTCTTGTTTTTGTTGACTTTATAGAGCTTCTCCATCTTTGGCTGCAAAGAATATAATCAGTCTGATTTTGGTGCCCAAGATGGGCGGGTCATGGTGGAGAGGTCTGACAGAATGTGGTCCACTGGAGAAGGGAATGGCAAACCACTTCAGTATTCTTGCCTTGAGAACCCCACGAACAGTATGAAAAGGCAAAATGATAGGATAGTGAAAGAGGAACTCCCCAGGTCAGTAGGTGCCCAATATGCTACTGGAGATCAGTGGAGAAATAACTCCAGAAAGAATGAAGGGATGGAGCCAAAACAAAAGTAATACCCAGCTGTGGATGTGACTGGTGATAGAAGAAATGTCCAATGCTATAAAGAGCAATATTGCATAGGAACCTGGAATGTCAGGTCCATGAATCAAGGCAAATTGGAAGTGGTCAAACAGGAAATGGCAAGAGTGAATGTCAGCATTCTAGGAATCAGTGAACTAAAATGGACTGGAATGGGTGAATTTAACTCAGATGACCATTATATCTACTACTGCGGGCAGGAATCCCTCAGAAGAAATGGAGTAGCCATCATGGTCAACAAAAGAGTCCGAAATGCAGTACTTGGATGCAATCTCAAAAACGACAGAATGATCTCTGTTCGTCTCCAAGGCAAACCATTCAATATCACAGTAATCCAAGTCTATGCCCCAACCAGTAATGCTGAATAAGCTGAAGCTGAATGGTTCTATGAAGACCTACAAGACCTTTTAGAACACCCAAAAAAGACCTACAAGACCTTTTAGAACTAACACCCAAAAAAGACTGGAATGCAAAAGTAGGAAGTCAAGAAACACCTGGAGTAACAGGCAAATTTGGCCTGGGAATATGGAATGAAGCAGAGCAAAGACTAAGAGTTTTGCCAAGAAAATGCACTGGTCATAGCAAACACCCTCTTCCAACAACACAAGAGAAGACTCTACACATGGACATCACCAGATGGTCAACACCGAAATCAGATTGATTACATTCTTTGCAGCCAAAGATGGAGAAGCTCTGTACAGTCAAAAACAAGACCAGGAGCTGACTGTGGCTCAGACCATGAACTCCTTATTGCCAAATTCAGACTTAAATTGAAGAAAGTAGGGAAAGTCACTTCTGTGACCCCATGGACTGTAGCCTGCCAGGCTCCTCTGTCCTTGGGATTTTCCAAGCAAGAATACTGGATGGTTCATCTCACCTTCCTAAAATTCAAAACTAAATATCTCCTGATATTACAGTCTTAAAACAAAAATGCATACACTCACAAAACATTTGAAAATAAAAACCAGGACCAAGGTTGAATTTTAAAACTTCATGAAAATCGTTGGGTAGTAGTGGGCATCGAGGCAACATTAATTGTGGGTAGCATGGACTATGGAAAAGGTGATAGCACCCCACTCCAGTACTCTCACCTGGAAAATCCCACGGATGGAGGAGCCTGGTAGGCTGCAGTCCATGGGGTCGCGAAGAGTCCAACACGACTAAGCAACTTCACTTTCACTTTTCACTTTCATGCATTGGACAAGGAAATGGCAAGCCACTCCAGTGTTCTTGCCTGGAGAATCCCAGGGACGGGGGAGCCTGCTGGGCTGCCATCTATGGGGTCGCACAGAGTCGGACACGACTGAAGCCACTTAGCAGCAGCAGCAGCATGTACCACCGGTTTGACTGCTTTGGTGACTCATCAGATAACACCTTCCCCCAAGTTGTAACTGCAAACTCTGCTTCAGTTCCCTTACCTGAGCCTTCTCTCTGCTTTCTTACAGTCCTGGAAAATGTTCTACTCAAGGCAGCAAGTACACACAGAGCCCAAATGAACTATAATTAAGGTGGCAAGAGACCAAGGAAAAGAGCAGTGTTAGTTCAGTTGTTTCCTTTGCATGGGTAACAGATGGACTCCAAGGTCTAATAACGCTTTTGTACTTCAGCTAAGGGTGACAATGCCTCATTATACTCACATGGAAGCAAGAAGAAGGTGCCTAGCAACTTGGACTTGGAATGCCTAGGCTTTTGTCAATTTACATCATAATCTTAATATTAAACAGGCTTGCTCTCATTTGCCAGTCATCACCTCATTTTATGTTTTTCAAACACAAGATTAAATAATCTTTCTTGAAAGTACTTTAGCCCCTTAGATACAGAACAGTAGTAGTATTTAAGAGTCTCCCCTTATAAATGTGTACATAAAACTGCTATGATCCTTGATGGAAATTATATCAGTAAGTTGGGGGGCCTACCATGGGTAATATTTTCATTAGCAACAGTATGCACATAATCCAGGCTCTTTTTGAAATTCAGTAGGATACCAAGGACTATTTGGGGGGCCTCATTGCTCTTGTATTCTTGTACTTTATGTTTGTAAGAAGTCATTAGAATGTCTATATTTAATTTTATATTTTCCTTTTTAAGCTCTATTTGAGTCTATATTTTATGATGCAAATAAAATGTGTGTGTGTTGGGTTGTGTGCTCAAGCATTTCAGATGACTAGATGATGATATGTGTTCAATGAATAGTTGATAAAAGAAGACAAGGAAAGAATGAAGAAGGAAAGGAGACCTGAGAATGAATAAAAATCCCTGAACCGCCAGTGAACCACCTGCCCTTCTCACAGCACAGCACAGGCAGAAATTTCATTAGTAACATAAAACCAGGAGGATGAAAATCACCATTTATCTCCAATAGTCTACTATGATGTCTATTTATGTCAGTCTAGGAAAAAGACAGAGCTTGTTAATCTTTCATTCTATGGTAAAGAAAAGAAATTTTGGGAAAAAATTCATTTCTATCAGGAAACCCAGAAACATTGGTTGCAGATGTAAATATCATATCCTATCCTTAGGTCCCAGGTAAACAGCTTAACATAATAGCTGACATTCTCCTGGCTTTCTTACTGCAAATGCCAGTGAAAAAAAAGAATGAGATCATTATGTAGATGACAAAGTTATCAATAAACTCTTGCAAATCTTTTTGACAAAAACAAAAAATGGAATAAGAAATGTTGCCAACAGAATTATCACTATGATGAAGAATATATAACAGTGTATGTTATTCATAACAGGACCCAACCTCCCCAGTAGCTATGGACATTTGGAGTCAGAAGACACCTCAAGGAGGAAAAAATTAGATTTTTATAGACCACATAGTTCTGATCAACTCAGGAGAGAGAGAGGAAATCTCCCAGTCCAAACTTTACTTGGAGGAGGAAATTTTTCCCAACACTACTGATGTACTTTGGTCTAACATAATGTCTTCTCCATTGCCATACTCTCTTGCCGTGTGACAACCTCTAGTGAGAAAAGTTGTGTCTATTTCATCTTTATCTTATCCCTATCATCCTATGGTATATAACCATATACTTGGAAGATCTTAAGTAAATGTTACAAAGGACCATAAAATAGTTTAGAAAAGAAAAAAATGTGAGAAAAGCAATTAGTGAAACAATTAGCAGAAGCAAAGGCAAAACAGAAAGAAAGTCACTGTAGCCAGGACATTCAAGGCTTCTGTCTTCAGTGGATAAGGTAATTTTCCTGCTTGAGGCGCAAAGAGGGATTTGATTTTTTTTCTTCCTTATTTTTCACATCCATTCCAAATCTGTTGAAATATTAGTAGACCTTTTCAAGATAGGTGTTAAACTTCTACAAGTTTAGCATTCTTTATGTAAAAGAATAAAAGTAGCCAAAGATTCTTCTCTGCAGTCCTAATTTCAATGGACAACTAACTTCCTGTGGAGCGTTGAGAATGTATTTTAACCTTTCCAGATCAAGGCCATGGCTTTCTCATGGGTAAAAGGAAGCTAAATTATCTTCCTATACTTCATTCATGAAGTGTTTTAGAATCCAAAATGACACTGGTAAATTTCAAAACATTTTGTTACTTTTTTTCCTCCAAAGATAAAAAGGCATCATCCCTCCAATGAAGGGAAGACATGACGTCTACAGAATTAAGTCATTTTAGATTCTTAAATGTACAGCATTCTTAAATAGGAACCTCAAACCTTCAGTTCTGGATAACCTCTCACAATTGCACCACTGTTTTAATACATTCTTACAATGCCAACGTTTTAGAAAAGAGGGTAAAAATACCTTCTCTGGGCAATTTGTGTGCAAATGGAACAGCTTATTAAAGATTCCCTCAATGAGAATGTATAAACACTGGTGTTGGCCACAAAGAAAGTTTCCTAGGGCAAACTTCATGGTTTGATTTCCCAGAAATACCCTGGAAACTGAACAGAAGGAAACGCCTTATACTGCTTTGTCTGTAGCCACAAAATATACACATAGGGTCCCACCCAGCCTGAATTTAACCCTGTGCCCCCCCAAAAGAACAAAAATAAGTTTTAAAAATCCCATAATGAGGCCATTGTACACACAAAAATAGTATCTGCACTACCTATGCATGAAGGCCAATATAATTATGGCCAAAGAAACTGAGTTCCTTCAGAGTAGAAAGGTGAACAGGTGCCCTGTGATAATATGTTCTAGGCTAGAAACCATTCAAGGTTACCTCTGCTCCCCTCAGCTCTACTTAGTTTAAATCCACCCTGGGTGGAGAAGGAAGACGGTAGTTGGCAATTTACTCAATTTAGAATATTTCATAGGCTTCAGTAAATATTTATAAGAATATATCTAACTGTCAAATATTAATTTCTTTTAAATACTGTCATTATTGTAATTTGTTGATCTAACAGAAGAAGATTTAGAACAAATCATTCAGGCTTTGGTTACCTATATCTCTACTACCATCTAATACCCCAAATGAGGCTTATCATTGTCTTTCTATCCTACTCCCATCCCATCACACTAATTTACTGCCAGGATTAGCCACTTCTGATAGCAGATTGGAAACTATAGAGTCAATAGAACTATTGTCAGGGTTAAATGAGATAATATATTTTTAAAAGTATGTACAACTACAAATTATAAATGGCCTCCTCTTCAGATATATATTTTATTTCTAAATAGACTATAAATCTTTAGAATTGTCTATCTTTGTTGTAAGTAAATATTGCAAATCAAGCAATATTCTACAAAGAAGAAAAGGCATTTTTCAACAGCTATTGTCTCTGTAATCACGTATGCTTACCGTACACCAGAGGCAGCCCTCTCTACTTAAAGAAACTGTAAGTCAGAGTATGTGGAACCCCTCTCAGGTTGCCAGTACTTTCTCCCACATCTGTAATCACTCCCCACTGTCCTTGGCAAACCCTCCCTAAATATGCAACTAATTCCTGCTCCCTAATTTCAAAAACAAGGAAAAGCAGCCAAAGCAACAGGTAAACTGCCAGCCATGTTTTGATTCCACATAGGTTCATCAGGCCTAGATATCTCCCAAATTCCCCTGCAAAGAGGGCTGGAGAAAAATACAGAAGCTGCTGCCAAGAGTGAGGATGCTCACATCTGGTGAGAGCACCTTCTCATGTGTTTGACAGTGAGAAAAGAAAGTGCATCTAAATGTTAATTCACAGGATGGCATTGAATGAGTGCGGGGGCAAAGTAGAGGGCCAAGATTAGTTTCAGCCCAAAGCCACATAGCAGGCAGACAGATTTAAATTTGCTTAGGTCCCCACTTGAAGATTAATCTGGATTATCTCCCAGTTCAGGGGCTAAAAAATTTTCCCTGGAACTGAAGGGATTTCTAATCATATTCCAATAAACCTGATAAATCCTAGTTAACTTCAAATCCCATGGGATCTTAGTCAAAAACAAAAGCAATGCAAACAAAAAAAAAGAAAGGAAAATCTCATAAAACAGAAACTACCTATATCAAACTTTTTTATCCTAGATATTTAGGAACACCATCAAGTTTTAACAACAATCCAATACATAATTCTGAATACAAATTTAGAGGATTCTTCAATTAAACTGTATTTAAATGCAATATTCATGTATTATTCAATTGAGAAATTATTATTTCTAAATAATAATTGAGATTATTATTGAAGATATGTTGAAGATAAATTGGCAAAATACATTTCTTCTAAGAGTTTACAATATTATCTTCTGTTTCTCAATCATTTGGAGTTATTGAATCTTTTGAAAATCTGATGAAAGACACAGATGCTCTTACCAGAAATACAAATATACCTATAAAATTTACATGCATTTTTTCTTGCTTGAACATGCCCAATATTCATACACAAATGTGATCCCCTACTTTTGTTTATGTTATTCCTGTAGTATTAAATGTTGTCTCCGCAACCCCATCTCTATCTGGCAAAGTCCTACTCATCCATCAAGGACAAGCTGCAGAGTGACTTCCATCATGAATCCTTTCCTGAGCATTCATGTCTAATGCTTATTAAGAATCCTTAATGTAGAAGAAAAATAGATATGAAGATAATACAAAGTAGCATAATATTAAAGCAATAAATACTGCTTTAAGAACTAAGACCAAGGAGCATTTATTTAGGTGTAAAATGCTCAGGAAAGGATTCATGATGGAAGTCACTTTGCAGCTTGTCCTTGAAGGATGAGTAGGACTTTGCCAGACAGAGATGGGGTTGGGGAGACAACATTTAATACCACAGGAATAACATAAACAAAAGTAGGGGATCACATTTGTGTATGAATATCGGCATGTCCAAGCAAGAAAAAATTTCAAGTTCCACTAGAAAATCTAGATTCCATCCTAAGTATAATTCCAAGTCATTTATATTTTTTAAACAAAGGAGGGCAATGGCCAAAATGGTGCATTAGAAAGATTATCCTGGTGACAATAAATAAATTGGTGTGGAGAAAGACTAAGGATAGAGAGGTTACTGTGGAAGTAAAAGGGACAAGTAATGAGTCAATGGCAGTAAGGCTAATGTAAATAATGACACTTCAGAGGTAGAACCAAGGGGGCGGGGGGACAAGTAAAATTGTTGATTAAAATGTGGAGGGTGCAGGAGAAGGAGGGATTAGAGATGATCACAAAGATACCTCTTTTAAAAACGTTAGGGAGCATAGGAAATGAAGCACATTTTGAGTGGAAGATCAGCTTATTTAGAGCAAGTTGAGTTTGAGCAATTAGTTATTCCTGAAAAGAAAAGATTTTGCTTATTAGTCTATGAATTAGAATACTAATAGTATTAATAACCACAATATTAAAAGAAAAGGGACTAAAACGAAATCTTGAGACTTCCTCAGAAAATTGTTCAATCGCCCAGTTTTCAAATAAGTAAGACTTTAGTGATTAGTTTGTAACTCGTATCAGGTTTCCAGGTCCCTGCCTCTTTAATTTTAGACTCTGCAACATAAAGAGACTGATCTACTGTGCATAAAAACAGAAGGTGTTCCAATACTCAACAACAAGAAATAAACAATGTTGCCAAAGTCAACAAAAATATTGATTTCTCCCAAAGAGAAGGAATCTCATCAAAACAGTTTAAGCAAGAATTACTTGACAACAGCAGGCACCAGAACCTTTATCAAAAACCTGCCTCAAAAGACTGTTCTATACCTCTGTGTTTCTTTTGCTGTTGCCAGTCCAGGTTCGATGCATGATACTGGATGCTTGGGACTGGTGCACTGGGACGAGCCAGAGGGATGGTACGGAGAGGGGAGCGGGAGGGGGGTTCAGGATGGGGAACACGTGTATACCTGTGGCGGATCCATGTTGATGTATGGCAAAACCAATAAAATATTGTAAAGTAATTAACCTCCAATTAAAATAAATAAATTCATATTTTTAAAAAAGTTTTTAAAACAGCTGCCTCAGACTCAGCCTTCTCAGAATAATGAGAGCTAAATGAGACCCAAGTAATCATCTAATGCAATCTTCCTCAAGTAAACAGAAAGCTAATGTCCAGGGATATTAAGGAAGTTGCTTTAGTAATAAACAACAGGACTAGAACTTTTGTCTCCTGACTCCCATTTCAGGTGTGCTCTCCTCAGTGGCATATTTTCAAATGTTTCCTTGAGTCATGAATTAACTCCATGGATCTGGAGTTAACCTGTGTCCCACAGAGCAGATCTCAGGAGAATACTGAGCTGCCATACTGATGGATTGTTGGGGTTGCTTCCAGCTGTTTGAGCAGAATCACTCAAACAGCTGGCTGCGATGAGAAATGAGTGACTACATACATGTGTGCTTAGTGAGGAAATGGTTAGAAAGCAGAAAGTTTCTTCAGAGGTGCCCTCCACCTTCCCCATGGCTGCTGAGAGATCATAAATGAGAGGATTCCATGTTCTCCAGCCTGCCCTTCTCTCTGTATGAGCCTCATGGCCCAGGTTAGCTATCCCCATTCCTGGGACTTGAGAGAATGTGAATACTTAAAAATTGCTACTCTATGGAACAAAGAAGCAATGTAATGAAAACGGTCTTTAAACTTCAGAATGTGGGAAGTTACATGGAAAAGGCCCCTTCACTACACTGTGGGCTTCCCAAGTGGCTCAGTGGTAAAAGGCTCTGCCTGCCAACGCAGGAGACGCAAGTTCAATCCCTGGGTCAAGAAGATCGCCTATAGAAGGAAATGACAACCCACTCATTTTCTTGCCTGGAATAATCCCATGGACAGAGGAGCCTGGTGGGCTCTAGAACATGGGATCACAAAGAGTCGGACACAACTGAGCACGCCCACACTGCCCTGTCACAGAAGCAGAAACCAAAAGCTGTAACAAAAATGGGTGAAGAATCAGACTCGCTGGGAGCAGAAACCAAGAATCTGTTCAACGAACTGCCCAGGACTTAACAAATTTTAAAATTCTCCAGTATAATGTGTATTCAAATTGTTTTCCCTGAGGTTATATTTTGGGTGTTCCATTTCAATACCTAATCTAAAAGTCTTATGGCGGGGGCGGGGAGGGGGAAAGCAACACAAAACTGCTGGAGACTAAATGTGACAATGCAAGTACTAGAACTTGCAGGTTTTGGAGATTGTATCCAGCATCCTGTTTCTCACGGAGAGGAAGGCAGCATGCATTACAGAAATTTCCAGGTGTTGTATATTCATGGGAAGGAAGAATGAATGTAGCCTTTATCTTCCTACCTTTTTCTTTAGATTACCGATCGTAAAACTCAAAAAAGGGGATCAATTTCAACTTAATTCCTGAAGAAGAACCTGAGAAACTAAATGTAGACAAAATTTGATAACCAATTTACCCTCCATATGCTAAATCATTAACTTGTTCTCAGCTTAGGTACCAAACAAAGATTTATGTGCCCCCAAATATTCAACTCACTTAACACTTTACTTAAGAAAAAACAGCAGGCCACTCACTTAGTGAGACTCTGTTTCATGGCTATTTATAAACGGAGTAGAATAACAAATCATTGGACATGTCTGAGAGGGGGAAAAGGCATGAATAACTGCAGTTATTATATTTCACGTGTGTCAGTCTACTATCTGAGCATTTATAGAGCCCACAGGAGGAATTTTTTGATATTTCTTTTCAGTTAAACCCAGCTGGTAAAACTTATAGCTTTTCTGGTTCACAGAAAACTATGGCCTTTGTACAGGAAGGGTGTTGGGCTTCTAGGAAATAGAGAATAAATGATATTACAGAGAAATATTACTTTTCAACTTATTTTATACTGGCTCTATATCACAGTCTAACTTCAGTGTTTCTCCCAGACCTTCTAAAATCACAGAAAAAAGAAATCACTTTGGAAAATTAGATTAGTCTTACAGAAGAATATCTCAAGGGAGGAACAGTTTACTGTGTCAGATGAGGTTTCTTTTATACAAAGTCAGATTTTACCTGCACACAGATATTCCTTAAAACATCGGAACTTATTAGCTAAGATAAAGCTTACTCAGCAAGATTTGTTATATCTTGCTTTACATCAGCACTAAGTATTTATCTGTTATAAGGAACATTTTCTCAAAAAAATAGCAGGAAAAGTTCAGATTATTTATCAAGTGACACACTCTGGAGATCATACAATAAGTTTTAGACTATTTGGGGTGCATTGAAATTATACTTATTGTGATGGGATAAAGATTCTTACACCATGAATTTTTCAAGCATGCATGAGGATTCTGATGAATTGGCAATGCTTACTTCATAACCTGACTGGTTACTTTGGAAAATCAGTGAACCATATTTTTTGTATACTTTTCTCTACGCTTGGTTACATTTCACAGTTAAAAATAAAACAAAAGAGACCATATCTCAACCATTCCTTAATCTCTGGTAGCCCCTAAGAATTTATTTAAATTACATTGAAAGGATATTTTTAAGTTTCAAATCTTCAGAGCAAATAGAATGGAAGAGGATAAAATAGAAAAGACAGACATCAGCTAAATGTTGGAAGATAGAAAGTACATGGAAAGTACATGAAACAGAATAGAGAGCCCAGAAATAAACCCACACATTTAGGGTCAATTTGGGGGCTCCAAAATCACTGCAGATGGTGACTGCAACCATGAAATTAAAAGACTCTTACTCCTTGGAAGAAATGTTATAACCAACCTAGACAGCATATTGAAAAGCAAAGATATTACTTTGCCAACAAAGGTCCATCTAGTAGTCAAGGCTATGGTTTTTCCAGTGGTCATGTATGGATGTGAGAGTTGGACTGTGAGGAAGGCTGAGTGCTGAAGAATTGATGCTTTTGAACTGTGGTGTTGGAGAAGACTCTTGAGAGTCCCTTGGACTGCAAGGAGATCCAACCAGTCCATTCTAAAGGAGATTAGCCCTGGGTATTCTTTGCAAGGAATGATGCTAAAGCTGAAATTCCAGTATTTTGACCACCTAATGTGAAGAGTTGACTCATTGGAAAAGACTCTGATGCTGGGAGGGATTGGGGGCAGGAGGAAAAGAGGACGACAAGAGGATGAGATGGCTGGATGGCATCACCGACTCGATGGACATGAATCTGAGTGAACTCCAGGAGTTGGTGATGGACAGGGAGGCCTGGCGTGCTGCGATTCATGGGGTCACAAAGAGTTGGACACAACTGAGTGACTGAACTGAACTGACCTGAGTCTATAACAAAGGAGTTAAAGAATATGCAATGAAGAAGAGGCAATATCTTCAATAAATCCTGCTAGGAAGGCTGAATGGCTACCTATGAAAGAATGAAATTAAAACATTCTCTAACACCATATACAAAAATAAATTCAAAGTGAATTGAAGACCTGAATGTAAGACCAGAAACCATAAACTCTTACAGGAAAATATAGAATGCTCTTTGACACAAATCATAGCAATACTTTTTTTAATCTGTCTCCTAAAGCAAAAGAAATTAAAAATGGGGCCTAATTAAATTTTAAAGTATTTGGACAATAAAGCCAACCATCAACAAAATGAAAATATAACCTACTAAATGGGAAAAAATATTTACAAATGATATGACCACTAAGGGGTTAATATCCAACATATATAAATATCTCATACGACTCAACATAAGAAAACAATTTTAAAAAGAATAAAACCTGAATAGACATTTTTCCAAACAAAAAAGGCAGATGGCCAATAGGCACATGGAAAGATGCTCAACATTGCTTATCATCAGGGAAGTGCAAAACCACAATGAGATATCACTTCACACCTTTCAGGCTATCATCGAAAAAAAAAACCAAATAGTGTTGGCTAGGATGTGGAGAAAAGAGAACACTCGTACATTGTTGATGGGATTTGATGTAGCCACTGTGAAAAACAGTATGGAAGTTTCTCCAAAAATCTAGTAATAGAAGTATCATATGACCCAGCAGTTCCACTCCATAAGTATTTATCAACAACAAAAAAAAAAAACACTGATTTGAAAAGATATAATGCCTTTGACTATATGGATCACAACAAACTGTGGAAAATTCTTAAAGAGATGGGAATACCAGACCGCCTTACCGGACTCAGGAGAAATCTGTATACAAGTCAAGAAGCAACAGTTAGAACCAGACATGGAACACCAGACTGGCCCAAAACTGGGGAAGGAGTACGTCAAGGTTGTATATTGGCACTCTGCTTATTTAACTTATATGCAGAGTACATCATGTGAAATGCCGGGCTGGATAAAACACAAGCTTTCAAGTTTGCCAGGAGACATATCAACAACCTCAGATATGCAGATGACACCACCCTAATGGCAGAAAGTGAAGAGGAACTAAAGAGCTTCTTGATGAAAGTGAAAGAGGAGAGTAGAAAATCTGGCTTAAGACTCAGTATTCAAAAAACTAAGATCATGGCATCTGGTCCCATCACTTCATGGCAAATAGATGGGGAAACGATGGAAACAGTGACGTGCAGACGGTGACTGCAGCCACAAAATTAAAAGACACTTGCTCCTTGGGAGAAAAGCTATGACCAACCTAGACAGCATATTAAAAACCTGACACATTACTTTGGACACCTGCTGTGTAGAACTGACTCATTTTAAAAGACCCTGATTCTGGTAAATATTGAAGGCAGGAGGACAAGGGGATAACATGGTTGGATGGCATCACCAACTTGATGGACATGAGTTTGAGCAAGCTCCGAGAGTTGGTGATGGACAGGGAAGCCTGGCATGCTGCAGTCCGGGGGGTTGCAAAGAGTTGGACACCACTGAGTGACTCAACTGACTGAATACATGAACCCTAATGTTCATAGCAGCACTATTTACATTTGTCAAGATATGGAAACAACCTGAGTGTCCATCAATAGATGAATGGATAAATAAGATGTGATATATATATATATCTTTCACATATATATATATATGTGAAAGTTGCTCAGTTGTGTCCGACTCTTTGCGACCCCATGGACTATAGTCATTGGAATTCTCCAGGCCAGAATACTGGAGTGGGTAGCCTTACCCTCCTCCAGGGTATCTTCCCAACCCAGGTATCAAACCCAGGTATCCCACATTGTGGGCAGATTCTTTACCAGCTGAGTTACAAGGGAAGCCCAAGAATAGTGGAGTGGGGGTAGCCTTTCCCTTCTCCAGGGGATCTTCCCAACCCAGGAATCGAACCAGGGTCTCCTGCATTGCAGGTGAATTCTTTACCAACTGAGCTATCTATCAGAGAAGCCCATATTTGTGTGTGTGTTGTGTGTGATGGAATACTACTCAGCTAAAAAAATGAATGAAATTTTGCTATTTGCAACAGCATAGGTGGACTTGGAGGGTGATATGCTAATTGAAATAAGTTAGACAGTAAAATACAAACACTGTATGATATCACTTATATGTGGAATCTAAAAAAACACAACAAACTAGTAAATGTAAGAAAAAAAGAAGCAGAGTCTCAGTTATAGAGAACAAACCAGTGGTTACTACTGGGGATTAGAAAGGGAGAAGGGGCAATATAAGAGTGGACGATTAAGAGGTACAAACTATTGTGTATAAAATAAGCTATAAGGGAATATAGTCAACAGCTATAATAACTATAAATGGAGTATAACCTTTAAAAATTATGAATCACTATATTTATACCTATAACTTGTATAATATTGTACATCAACTATACTTCGATTTAAAAGAGATATGCATATGGCAATAAGAACAGGAAGATATGCTTATGTCAATAATTATTGTCATTGACCTAATATCATCAGGGCAACACGAAACCATGGAGATACAACTACACACCTAGTAGAATGGCTAAAATTAAAAAGACAAAAGATTGACAATACCAAGTATTGTCAATTGGAAAGATTGTGATAGAACTGGAACTCTCATTTCACCCCCAAGCACTTATCCAAGAGATACGAAAGCATATATCCACACAGATATTTATAAATGACTGTTCATAGTAGTTTTATTTATAATAGTAAAAAACTGGAAACAATCCAGTCATCTATCAACAATTTGCACCAAAATAAATGGTAGTACATCCACACAAGGCAATACAATTCAGCAATAAAAGTAAACAAACTATTGTGGTTTGCAACTACATGAATGACTCACAATAATTATGGTAAGTGGAAGAAGCCAGACTGAAAAAGACTAATGCTCTATGACTCAGTTATGTAAATTCTTGAAAATTCAAGCTAACCTTTTTTTTTTTTTTTTGGCCACACTGTGCAGCTTGTGGGATCTTAGTTCCCTGACCAGGGATTGAACCCGTACCCCTTGCAGTGTAGAGTGGGACTTAACCACTGGACTAGCAGGGAATTGCCACAAGCTAATCTTTATGACAAAAAGTTTATCAGCAATTGCCTATCAGGTGATACTCAGTATGGAGAGATTGTAAAGGGAGACAAGGAAACTTTTGAGAGTGATGGTGCATGTGAGTGTGTGCTCAGTCATGTCCAGTCATGTCAGCTGTTTGTGACCCTATGGATTGTAGCACACCTTGATCCTTTGTCCATTGGATTGTTTTCCCAGGCAAGAATAGTGGAGTGGTTTGCCAATTCCTCCTCCAGAGGATCTTCCCAACCCAGGAATCAAACCAGCATTTCTGAGTCTCCTGGATTGGTTGAAGGTGACGAGTATGTTCATTATCTTGATTGTGGTGATGGTTTCATGGGAGTAAACACATGTCAAATCTTAACAGATTTTTCACTTTAAATGTGTACCTTTTTGTATTGTGTATTATACTTCTATAAAGCTGTTATTAAGAGCCATAAATCAGATTAAATATAATTATAGATCTGAGTAATATTTACATAATCATAATAATATAAACACTGAGTAAGACATGCTTTTTTAAAAGGCTAAGGGCTGAGTTATTTAATTTGATTTTTTTCTGATTTCTATTGAGGTTTCGTACCTCTACACATACTGATTGATTACTTGGGGTTTTTCCTTCTTATTCAAAATGCTTATGCATGCATTTTGCCCTTTTTGGTGAGTTTTCCCACGTTATCCTTGCTGAAGGGCAGGAGTTCCTTATTTACTCTAGCTATTAATCCTTTTTTGGATCTCTTCACTACAGATGTCTTCTGTCAGCCTGTTCCTGTCAGTTAATTTTGGCTAACTCCACCCTCTTCCTTGCAGGCCACCTAAATTTCTCTGTCCAAAACACTGGGCAGCTCACAGCTTCAACTGACTGTATGTGTCAGCTGTTTCAACCTTATCGCTCTGCTATTCTGCAATTTAATATGCTGAATAAACTCTAAAACATCTTAAAGGAATCTGCTGTATTATGAAACCAATGAGTTTGCCTGCAGAAGAAGTTTGCCCCAGCCAGAGGAATCTATACATAACTTTAGAAAATAGCAGGCTATATAAAGTGGTGATGAGAGAAATAAGGTGTTTTATTAAACTTTGTCCACCTTCACCCCTCAAATTTCCCACATCCACTTGTTTTGAGGCAGTAAAGTGCAGTAGTAAAACTTCCAGACAATGGACATGATTTCAAATCATGAGCCTCCACGTCCCTTTTAAAATGGAGTTGGTTGTGCTCGCTTCGGCAGCACATATACTAAAATTGGAACGATACAGTGAAGATTAGCATGGCCCCTGCGCAAGGATGACACGCAAATTCGTGAAGCGTTAAAAAAAAAATAAAAAATAAATAAATAAATAAATAAATAAAATGGAGTTGGTAGTATCAACCTCACAGGACTGTTTCCAGGATGAATTATGATAGCATAAGTGCTTACCTGAGTTTTCCCAGGTGGCACTAGCGGTAAAGAACCTGCCTGCCAATGCAGGAGACACAAAAGACATGGGTACAAACCCTGGGTTGGGAAGATTCCCTGGAGAAGGAGATGGCAACCCACTGCAGAATTCTTACCTAGGAAATCCCATGGACAGAGGAGCCTGACGCTACAGTCCACGGGGTTGCAAGAGTCGGACATGACTTAGTGACTAAACTCTCCCCCCACAAGTGCTTAATTAGCACATCACCTGGGCCATAGTTAACACCCATTAAATGGTAGCCATGATTCTTACCTAGACCACCCTCTCCCAGCCCATTCTGCCTTACAACCTAGCAAAAATCCTTCTACTTATATTTTATCTTTTATAACTTTTTAAAAACTTTTAAATATTTTATGGAGGTATAGTTGATTTACAATGCTGTATTAGTTTCAGGTATAAAAAAATTTCTGGATTTAGAAAAGGCAAAGGAACCAGAGATCAAATTGCCAACATCCGTTGGATCATAGAAAAAAGCAAGAGAATTTCAGAAAAACATCTACTTCATTGGCTATGCTAAAGCCATTGACTGTGTGAATCACAACAAACTGTGGAAAATTCTTAAAGAGATGGGAATACCAGACCACCTTACCTGCCTCCTGAGAAATATGTATGCAGGTCAGGAAGCAACAGTTAGAACCGTACATGGAACACCAGACTGGTTCCAAATAGGAAAAGGAGTACATCAAGGCTGTATATTGTCACCCAGCTTATTTAACATATATGCAGAGTACATCATGCAAAATGCCAGGCTGAATGAAGCACGAGCTGGAATCAAGATTTCCAAGAGAAATATCCATGACCTCAGATATGCAGATGACACCACCCTAATGGCAGTAAGCGAAGAGGGACTGAAAGCCTCTTGATGAAGGTGAAAGAGGAGAGTAAAAAAGTTAGCTTAAAACTCAACATTCAGAAAACTAAGATGATGGCATCCAGTCCCATCACTTCATGGCAAATAAATGGGGAAACAATGGAAACAGTGACAGACTTTATTTTCTTGGACTCCAAAATCACTGCAGATGGTAACTGCAGCCATGAAATTAAAAGACGCTCACTCCTTGGTAGAAAAGCTATGACTAACCTAGACAGCATATTAAAAAGCAGAGACATTACTTTGCCAACAAAGGTCCATCTAGTCAAAACTATGGTTTTTCCAGTAGTCATGTTTGGATGTGAGAGTTGGACCATAAAGAAGGCTGAGCACTGAAGAACTGATGCTTTTGAACTGTGGTGTTGGGGAAGACTCTTGAGAGTCCCTTGGACTGCATGGAGATCAAACCAGTCAATCCTAAAGGAAATCAACCCTGAATATTCGTAAGAAGGACTGATGCTGAAGCTGAAACTCAATACTTTAGCCGCCTGATGCAAAGGACTGACTCATTGGAAAAGACCCTGATGTTGGGAAAGATTGAAGGCAGGAGGATAAGAAGAATTCAGAGGATGAGATGGTTTGATGGCATCGCTGACTCGATGGACATGAGTTTGAGCAAGCTCCAGGAGTTGGTGATGGACAGGGAGGCCTGGCATGCTGCAGTCCATGGGGTCGCAAAGAGTTGAATACAACTGAGTGACTGAACTGAACTGAATAAAGCAAAGTGAATCAGTTATTCATATACATCTATATACTTTTTTCCCTTCTACTTTTAAGGCTAAATTCAAAAGACATCTCTTCCATAAAAGCATCCCCAGATCAGTGCAAGCTGACTTCAGGACATGACTTCTTAAACCCCATTTTCACCCCCAAAATACTCATTGTGCCAAAATATTCATCACTTTCTTTTCTGTAATCTCAAGTGCATTATTCATTTTACTTACATGTATCTGACAATGCCACAATGAGATCAATATGTGACTATTTCCCACCATGAAATGTGAACTCCTGAAGTCAGGAATAATTACTTCCGTCATTTTTAACACGATAAAGGGTTTTCTTCTTAAATATAGCTAGCAGCTAGGCTAAACGTGTTATACAGATGCAAATGATAAAGAGATTGAAGTTAAGAGAAACTATTTTGACATATCATAAAACTATCTTTTAATATAATAGAAGAAGGAGAAAGGTGGAGAAAGGAAGAGGAGGAGGAAAGAAGAGGTAAGAGTAGGGGGAGGAGAAAAGGAGGGATTTGAGGAAAAAGTGATGAAGAAGAATCCTGTGGAAGATTCGGGATATAACAAAATCCTGCAACATTACCTTTTTTCAAAGTAGTTCAACTATACACACCATATCAATTTCACCAATACTGTTTATTTAAATTGCTAAATTTAAATCAATGTGTATCTATTATTAATTAAAGGCTCAGTATCAGCCACTTTTAATTGTTAATATTATGTAACAGAAAGTTCTATTGGTTTTCCCAACAAGTCATTGTGGGAAAGCTCACATGGTGAGAAACTTTATTTCCACATGGAAATTTTCAATTCTGGGCGAAAACTAAATACCCAATTGAAATAACTCTTATAACACTCATCTTTCTGTCTATAACATTATAACCCCTGTCTATAACACTCATCTTTCTGGAAAGGGGTATAATATATTGCAACACCCATAGTATGAAAGCCAAAGTCCCCAGCCTAAAAATATTTCCATTCTATTTTAATGATGATTTAACTTATAAAAAGGCAACACATGTTTGAGTCAATATTTAAATACGGCTTAGTCATTAAGTGGAAATTTTTATTTTTGTTTTAATTTTTACTTCCAAAGTAAAGTAGGACATTGCATTTATTTAATATCCACATAACCTGAATAATGTTTACCATACTCCCTGTTGGTAAATTAATTTTTAAAATTAAAAGTGAGTATTTATGACTTTATACATTATTCTTATCTTTTGAAAATGTTCTGGTTATTTATTTCATTAAAATAAATCGCTACAAATTGGATTGACTTAAAACACCACCAGTCATTTTATTATTTCCACTGGTTTTTGTGGGCCAAGAATTAAGGGAAGGCTCATCTAAACAGTTCTGACTTGGAGCCTCTCATGAACTTCATGTATTCTGCCTAGGACTTTCTAGGGCATTACAAAGGGTAATAGCTCTTTGTCCTAAAGTCCTTTTAAAATTTGAAAACAATTTGCTATCTGGAAAGACTGGTCTGAATCCTTTGCATTTCCTATGAATTTCATTCAAAACTGAATAATTTGTTCATTAGCCCATCACTCTCCTCTTTTATTTTATTATCAGCCACAGGAAAAGCCAGATCATCGTGTTCATTAGGAACACAACCTATGTTCCACATTCACACAGGCAAGAATTTTGCGAAAGTTTCTTCCACTGCATAACAAGGATCACTCTTTATCCAGCTTCCAAATAATGATTTTCTCACTTCGCTTTAAGCCCTTCCAGACAACCTTCTTAGGCTACTGCTTAGGCTACTGCTAACCCTTAGGCTACTGCTAACACTCTGCTATGTTTCTTCCAGCTTTCACTAGCAACCTCCCCAGTGCTCCAGATTTTAACTGAAAGTCTCTTCCTAAAGGATTCTGTCCACCTGAGGTTTTTGTTATGTCAGCACTCCATTTCTGCACCAAATTCTGCTCCAGTTATCTGTTGCTACATGTTTATTACCCCAAAATGTAGTTGCTTAAAACAACAATTACTGTATTATCTTTTGTGATTTTTGTAGCTCAGAAGTTCAGAAAGGGATCAGTTTTACAGTGCTGGCTACCAGTCGCTCCTTTGTAGTCGCACAGTAGATGTACTGGAACAATGAGAACCTGGAGCAGCTGGGATGGCTAGACATAGCTCTCCTAACTTGTCAGTTCAGTGTTCCTCTAAGTACTCTCTCTGTGTAGGCTAAATTCAGCTCCCTCACAGCACAGCAGTACTAGGGGAGTCAGCTTCCGTGGTCTGATTTCCTCCAGAGCAGTCATCCCCAAGAGAACTAAATAGAAGAGTATGGCCTGTTCTCTGCTAGTATCATAAGAAATGCAAAGTCACCTCAATTGGACTCCATTTGTGAAGCAATTACAGTCCTGCTACTGCTGCTGCTAAGTCACGTCAGTCATGTCTGACTCTGTGCGACCCCATAGACAGCAGCCCACCAGGCTCCCCCATCCCTGGGATTCTCCAGGCAAGAACACTGGAGTGGGTTGCCATTTCCTTCTCCAATGCATCAAAGTGAAAAGTGAAAGTGAAGTCACTCAGTCGTGTCCGACCCTCAGCGACCCCATGGACTGCAGCCTTCCAGGCTCCCCTGTCCATGGGATTTTCCAGGCAAGAGTACTGGAGTGGGATGTCATTGCCTTCTCCACCCAAATTCAGTTTGAGGGAGGAAATTCACTCCATCTTTTTATGGGTGGGTGGCAAGCTTCTAAAAGTGTATGTGGCATGGCAATTATTTTTCAACCATTTTTCAATAATACAATCTGCTACATAATAATGCTTTTAGCCTTTGTTCCATATGGTTTCTTTCTCTAGCTGTTTTTGGTGAAGTGAAAGTTGCTCAGTCATGTCCAACTCTTTGCAACCCTATGGACTATACAGTCCATGGGATTCTTCAGGCCAGAATACTGGAGTGGGTAGCCTTTCCTTTCTCCAGGGGATCTCCCCAATCCAGGGATCAAACCCAGGTCTACCCTCATTGCGGGCAGATTCTTTACCAGCTGAGCCACAAGGGAAGCCAAGAACACTGGAGTGAGTAGCCTATCCCTTCTCCAGCGGATCTTCCTGACTCAGGAACTGAACTGGGGTCGCCTGCATTGCAGGCAGATTCTTTACCAACTGAGCCAAGAGGGAAGCCTAGCTGTTTTTAAGTGAGAAGTAAAACAAAGCATCAGCCCTTGAAATAGGATTTCAGTTGAGACTGAAGGAAGGGACCATCATTTAACACTAGGTAATCATAGGATTTTTTTTTAATCATGATTTCAAAATTTCCATAATATATTAATTTCCATAATCCCAATTACTACATGAAATTAGATTTTCACTGTATACTTTAAAAGGAATCCATGCTTCTTTTTTTCTTGAAGATATCTATAAATATCTATAAATACAATTGTATTGTTACTCTTCTGTGAAATACTAGAGTACATTACTATTGTGCAACCTTGATTCCTCTACAATGAATGATACAAAATATTAAACATTTCTTTCTTCACTCACTTTCCATACATGTAGGAACTCTTTCTTTTAAATAACTTTATCAATTCACCAAATAACAAGAGCCATATCTGATCAACAGGGGAATTAAAATTTTTTTTTCTATTTTTTTTTTTTACATTCACCAAATCATCCAGTGTAAATTTTTACCTTTGCCACTGGAAAGGAATCAAAACTCTTGCAATTTACCTTCATCCCCTTGCATTGTATGTTACATGCTATAAACTTAAGAATGATTATGTTTTCAGTGATTCCAACACCTCCATATGTCAGTGTATAATACCACAGACACATAATTAAGAGAAAGATAAATATATGAAAATAAAATTTAATAAGCAGTTTAAAACATCTAATACCATATATGTACATGTACATAGCTCACTCTTGCTTTGAAGATATATTAATAAAATGATATGTATCCCCTAGAAAGAGGGACCCATCCATCACACAAAGTGTAGTTTGTGATTCTGTAGCAGTTGAAGCAGCTATCCACCCCAGCTATCCACAGAACGTCCCATTTGCTTCTACAACTGAGGAACAGATATAATCAGATAGTGTAAATACCTCTGTCTTTCTTTCTGACTTAAGTGAACTTCTCTGGAATTGAATACACTCGAGATTTTTTTGACAGTCCAGTACCAACACAAACGTTAGTCCAAGTGAAAATAAAATGTGGACGGTTTGATTGGGAAGAGCATTGATTTTGGCATCAGAAAGACAGTGTTCAAATCCCCAATTAATAGTTCATGTATTACCTCTGGAATCTTCAGCAAATTCCTTCTCTCTGAGCCTTTACTACTTTGATTGTATTAACAGTTTCACAGATGTTTGGGTATGTCCAAATCCATCAAATTGTATTCATTAAGTTTGTACAGTTCTTTGTAAATTAATTATACCTCAATAATGCTGTTCTTAAAAACAGTTGATGGTATGATATACCTGCCTCAGAAAGATTTGAGGAATCCATGCAAGGCTATACAGTACATGATCCATGACCAGTCTGAAAGTTATTTTTTGGTAGTAAAGGTTTAGCTTTATTTACTCAGATAATTGCAGGGTTCTAAGAAATGCCAGCAGAAAAGAGGAGGAAGTGGAACTGTAACTGGACTAGAGAGAGGGTCTTTCCTTAAAATAACTTTGCTTTCCTTCCAAATAGAATTTATTTCCTGAGAAACAGAGAGTGCTAAGACAAGCTAACTAAGGGAGTGTTTTAGCTTTAGCTCTTTGAGAACAAGGCCTGGATTCCAACTCCAACCTCTATACAGCTGACTTGTTAGGGTTCATACCCATTCTAATGCAAACACATGAAAATGATTAAACAGCTGAATTCCAGCCTGGCTTCTCAATACTATGGCTTGTTTAGCTCTTAGCAGGGGATACTGCTGTGGCCAAAAAACCTGGTTTACCACAAAGTGATTTCTGCAGAGAATGTAAAATCATATCAGCAGGTTTGTTACAAATCACATCTTGGCAATAGAATAAAGCTTGAATATTCAATTGGCAGTGTGTATGTGTACCTCCTATACTACTATGCCCGCCCTAGAAGATTAAAGTGGAAGATTAAAAATAGCCTAGATAATTTGGATAAGAGGAACAGTAATAAAACCTGCTGTTTACTCATGGAAAAAAACAGTGATGTTTACAATATCCAAATTACATGGACTTAAATAATTTGAACACCCAGTTCCATTTGTATTTACAGATAATTTTATCAACATATTTAAAGGAAATTTCCTAACTTTCTACTTTCTTTTATCTGTTTGACACAGCTCACTGTTAGAGAACTGAGAGAATCAAAATCTTCCAAAGATACCATCCACCGATCTGAAACCCTCACATTTAAATCCAGCTGAAAATAAGGTAGAATTCTTTATTTTATAAACCAAGATACAATCCTTTTTTTCTCTTAATTTTTATTTCTTTATTTTTGACTCTTGCTACATGGGCTTTTGTCCGGTTGCAGGGGAGTGGGGTGGGAGGTGTGGCACTTTGTAGTTACAGTGTGTGGGTTTCTCATTGTGGTGGCTTTTTATGCAGGACACAGGCTCTAGCTTCAGTAGTTGTGGTCCAGGAGCTCTAGAGCACAGACTCAATAGCAGTGTTGCACAGGCTTACTGTTGCATGGCATGTGGGATCTTTCCAGACCAGGGATTGAACCCATGTCTCCTGCATTGGCAAGGAGATTCTTTACCACTGAGCCACCAGGGAAGCCAAAGATACAGTCCTTTTTAAAAGCTGCAATAGTTGTAGAAGGTAAGGTGTTCTGGTATTCCCATCTCTTTAAGAGTTTTCCACACTTTGTTGTGATCCACCCAGTCAAAGTTGGTGTAGTCAATAAAGCAGAAGTAGATGCTTTTCTGGAACTCTCTTGATTTTTCAATGATCCAAAGGATGTTGGCAATTTGACCTCTGGTTCCTCTGCCTTTTCTAAATCCAGCTTGAACTCAGCAATGGCCACAGGACTGGAACGATAAGTTTTCATTCCAATCCCCAAGAAAGGCAATGCCAAAGAATGTTCAAACTATCACACAGTTGCACTCATCCCACACGCTAGCAAAGTAATGCTCAAAATTCTCCAAACCAGGCTTCAACAGTACATGAACCATGAACTTGCAGATGTTCAAGCTGATCTTAATATGTTTTTTTAATATTTAAATGTTTTTTAAATATTTAATATGTTTTTTAATATTTAGTTTATGTCAGCTCTTTCACTCTCCTTCTTCACCCTCATCAAGAGGCTCTTTAGTTCCTCTTTGCTCTCTGTCATTAGAGTGGTACCATCTGCATATCTGAGGTTATTGATGTTTCTCCTGCCTGTCTTGATTCCAGCTTATAACTCATCCAGCCCAGCATTTCTCATGAAGTGCTCAGTGTATAGGTTAAACAAACAGAGTGACAGCAGACAGCCATGTGGTACTCCTTTCTCAATCTTGAACCAATCAATTTTTCCATACAGTGTTCTAACTATTGCTTCTTGACCCACTTTGGCATAGTCAATGAGACAGAGGTAGATATTTTTCTGGAATTCCCTAGCTTTATCTATGATCCAGTGAGTTGGCAATTTGATCTTTGGTTCCTCTTCCTTTCCTAAATCCAGCTTGAACATCTGGAAGTTCTTGGTTTGCATAATGCTGAAGCCTAGACTGCAAGATTTTAAGCATGCCCTTACTAGCATGGGAGATGAGTGCAAATGTCCGATGCTTAGCACACTCTTTAGTACTACCATTCTTGGGAATTGGGATGAAGATTGACCTTTTCCAGTCCTGTGGCCACTGCTGTTTAGTTGCTCAATCATGTCCAACTCTTTGCGACCCCATGGACTGTAACCCACCAAGTTGCTCTGTCCATGAACATCAGGGTCTTGAAAATGGAAATGAAGAAAAAGAAATTCAATCTTTCTCTCCAAGTAACCTAAAATATCAGTGTTTGTTCATAACATAGTACCACAGAATCCTTTTCCAGGAACTTTATATAACTTTTTTTTTCCTGTGAATAGATTCTTACTTCTGTCTTCTATCATCATGTAAGTCACCAATCCACTAACCTTCTTAAGCTTATCCAAGATTCCTGTATGAAAAGATGAGCCATCTTTTTATTGAAGCTTTTGTCAAAAAATATATATAACAAAATTTGCCATTTTAACCATTATTAAGTATAGAATATGGTGGCATTAATGAGATATATAATGTTGTGCAACACATACTACTATTTGTTTGATTTGCATAAAGGAATATAAGAAGAGCCAAAATTTTTCTTAGAAAACAGTTCTGCAGAAATCAGAATTGAATGTTCATGTTTTTCCTTCGTTTTCCAAGGCTGTTGAAACTCTCCTCTCTTGGTTAATGGTTTACTTAATTACATGTTCATAGAGTGTGGAACATCATGCTTTCCAAACTTACCAAATTTCACTCCCACTTTAGTTTAAAAGGGTTTCAAGAGTCTGAGGTACTGGGAGGTCTAAAGCTGGTATGAGTCAGAGGTCAAAACAGCTATCACCAGCAATCCTTTCTTTATACAAAGAAATAAGAAAATGATGACTAAAGATACAGAAAGTAGGATATTCTTTTTTCTTAAAAAACTACCATTTTTGTTAGAAGATAAAGATTATGGTGATCATCTATTCAGGCAAGAAAACTTTTAAGATTTTCTCATTTTGCAAGAGAATTTCAAACTTACCTCTTGCTCTTTTTTGTTTCTAAGTATATAGATCTGCTCTTAATCAGAAACACAGAACACATGAACTTAAATTCCTAGCCAGAAAATGAAGCCTTAAATTGACTCCTGTTCAATTTTTATCAAAAGTCTACTTGCAAAAAAAAAAAAATAGCATTACTGAAAGGACTTACAATCCATTCATTCCATGAGAAGTTTTAAGGTTTATTCCTGTGTATCAGGATAATATTTGGAGATATTAAACAAAGGTTTTTAATTTGTCCCACAACCAGTTTTCAAGCACTCTGCCTTTAATACTGAAACAGCAGCAATAACTTCCTGTATGAAATGCCCCTGGGCTAGAGCAGACACAGAAAGAAAACAGTAAAATTCCTGGCTTTTGAATTCACAAATAGACTTGTAAATCTATGGTAAATTATTGACTCTCAGTTGCACTTGTAAGGTACATGAAATGGAAGGGTGTTTTGAATTTTTTTTAATATATATATTACCTTCCCTTTTGAATTGAAAATCTACATGTCAAAATCCAGAACCTAGTATATACACCATGAAAATAGAGTAAGGAAGCCCCAAAAGTAACAAAAGGAACTTAAGTTCATCTGTTCAGCAAGAGAGAGGAAGAAAAAGATCAGAGAGTATGTGGTCAAGTGTTGATCCTAGTGGGTACATGGGGAAGAACTTCAGGACTCTGCTCCCCAGTCATGGTTGAAAGTCAAAGCCAAATGTGTCCAGTATACTGTGAAGGGGGCTGCTGTAGAACTCTGTGGAAGGCTGTTCACTCTTTGAAGCTACTACCCCCAGGAGCTTACAGCAGAGCATCTGGTGGCCAGCCTGGGGCTGCTGTTGGTCAGTAGGGCAGGCAGTTGGGAAGAAGAGCTCGAAGCGGAGTGAGGGAGCAGGACGATAAGCTATAAACTGCTAGCCTCTTGGCATCTATCTTCACTTCCTCTCACCAGTGACAGCCTCCAAGTATGACGGCTGCTGTTTTCACTTCCGCTTCCCAAATCTTCCTGCAGCATCCCGTATAACCACCTGGAACCTGACAGTAAAACATAGTTCACAGCATAAACAAGTTCACGAGAAAAGGATCTAGTACGAGATTACTGAGGAACAAAGTGAGAATTAAAAGGATAGGTTAAGCAAGAATACAAATACAAATGAAGAAAGAAAGCATTCCAGAAGAAGCAGCAGAAGAACCAAAGGCACAAAGGTGGAGAAACAAGGTGTGGAGGAGCCCAGAACACATAGGCAAGCAGGAAGACGTGGGGTGCTGGGTTACTTAGGGAAGCCATATGATGGAAAATCCCATGGACAGAGGAGCCTGGCAGGCTTCAGTCCGTGCAGTCACAAAAAGAGAACTGGACATGGCTGATGCCAATAAAGTTGACAGAGTAAGTTCTTGAGGAAATTAGTAACGTGATAGAAGTTAGGAGATTAGCATAAGCTAAGCATGTACAATGACTGCAAGTGGAAAGAGGCCCAAAGGAGTCATTTAAATGATTGCTGCCTATGAGATCATGAAAACATGGACAAGGGTAGTGACAGTGTGACTGAAGAAAGAAAAAAACTCTGAGCGACATTAACTGACAAGTCAACAGAATCTAACCCGAAACTGAAAAGCAGTGCTTCCAGGGGATGGAGCATTAGATAGCAGGTTAGTAAAAGCAATGCTTTCAATGATTTATTCAACTGTAAAAATGATTTGGAACCATGTCAACTGAGTGAAAATGTATGCACTAGAGCACTTCACCACCAACTCTTCTGAAGTATATGAATCAACTGAGATAAAACGGCTTCCCAAGGTTTCCAGACTGGCCTCATTGTTCAGAATGTTTGTGGTATTCAACCTCATCTATCCTAGTTCAACCTCTCATGGCCTGTTTTATTTACTGACGTGGAGGTAAATGAAGATCACTGAAAAAAGAACAAACAGAGGCTATTTATTCAGAGCTTGCTATGTCATCTCATCTCTTGTGTTTGGCAAAAACTCAGAGGCAGGCAGAGGGGTGGGAAAGCTTTATAGTGAAAGAAAAAGTAAAGGCTTCAGGTGTGCTCTGATTGGAGGCTGTTGGAAAGCGGGAGGTGAGCTACCTAGAAGCAGAGCATATTATATGAGTGGTTTGGAGAGCATATTTGACTTTCTCTGTTCAGTCCTGATTTGAAAGTAATGGCAAAAATAGGAAAGTTGGCAGTCATTGACCAAGCCCTGATACTTCTGGGCCAGAAATATTCCGCAGAGATGTGGTTTGGCTTCCAGGGCTTCCAGATGAGAGTTCTGTTATCATGTATGGTCTGATCAGCATCAGCTTGCATGTTTAGCATACTTACTGGGAGATGTGAATGATAGTTCACTGATTTTCATTAATTCAGTACCTTCACAAATTTACTTGTCTATAGATTTACTACTCAAAATACATTATTGTGTTTAAGTACATGAAAAACACCAATTATCATGGAAGTCTTCCAAGAGGAAGAAAAAAAAGAAGTAGTTGTCACTCATGTAGAGGAGTGTATTTATAAGTATATCCATAATAATGGTAAAATCTTCCTAAAACGCAGCTCTTCTTGTGACGTAATTTAGCTTAAAAATTTATAATGATTTCCTATGATCAACCTCCTTTGTGTAATATCAAATTTCACCATCCATTCAATTCCCAAACAGTTACTGAGTGCCTATGACATGCTAAGCATTGTGTTAAACTTTGGGGGTATAGTCTCTGCCTGAGAAAGTCAGTGATTAATATGTAGTGTTATAAATACCAGTACAGGACATTGTAAGAACATAGAAGAGGAACATTAAAAAATCAAATAGAATACCTCCCAATCCTCCACCCAGTGGCAGAAGGCAACCCAAGCCCAGGCTCTCCAAGCCCTCCACACAGTAGCAGGAGACTGCTGGAGTCTTCAGACCCTCCACCCACTGGCAAAGAGCAACTCCAATGTGATATATTCTGACCTTTTACCAGTACAAGAGGCACTTTCTTCGTGAAAAAGCAAAGACTGAGCAGGAAGCACACTAGAATGTTTGACAAAAGAACATTGGCCAGGTGAAATGCTCTCCATCTTATGGGTCCACCATCCTCCATTCACCACCTACCTTGGTCCAGTCAACCTGTAGTCCTGTGAGAAATAATAAACAAATGCTTAACAAATGCTGGGTTTAACTTTTTTTTTTTTAATTCTTATAGAAGTTTTAGATTTAAAACAAAGTCAAAAGGGTGATACAGAGATTTCCCAAATACCCACTTCCCACACAATTACCTAACCTCCACCATTATCAACATCACTCACCAGAGTGGTATATTTGCTATAACTGATGAACCTGCATTGACCATTGTAATCACTCTAAATCTATCGTTTATATTAAGATTCATTCTTGGGCTGTACTTTCTATGGGTTTCATGTACATAGGTTAATGTATAATGACAGATAGATTTCATTACAATATCATACAGAGTATTTTCACCACCCTAAAAATCCCCTGTGCTCTGCTTATCCATCCCCGCCCACCCCCTACTACAAACATACACCCTTGGCAACAATTGACTTTTTTATTATCTCCCTAGTTTTACCTTTTCCAGAATGTCATGCAGTTGGAATCATACAGAATATAGCCTCTTCTTGGCTTCTTTTACTTAGTAATATACATTTAAGTTTCTTCCATGACTTTTTTTTTTTTTTTTCAGTTTTGGGATCTTTTCAGTTGTGGTTCACAGGGTCTTTAGTTGTGGCATGCAAACTCTTAGCTGCTGTATGTGGGGTCTAGTTCCCCAATCAGGGGTCAAGTCCAGGCCCTCTGCATTAGGGACTCAGAGTCTTAGCCATTAGACTAAGGGAAGTCCCTCCTCCATGTCTCCATGTCTTTTCATGGCTTGATAGCTTGATAGCTTGTTACTTTTTAGAGTTGAATAATATTCCCTTTTCTGAATATAACATGGTTTATTTATCAGTTTACCTACTAGAGGACATCTTGATTGCTTCCAGGTTTTGGCAATTATGAGTAAAGCTGCTATAAATATCCTTGTGTAGGTTTTTGTTTGGACATAAATTTTAAACTCCTTTGGTTAAACAAATACCAAGGGGTATGACTGCTGGGTCATATGGTAATAGTATTTTAGCTTGTAAGAAACTGCCAAAATGCCATCCAAAGTGGCTGCAGCATTTTGCATTCCCCCCAGCAGTGAATGAGAGTTCCTGTTGTTCCACATCCTCATGAGCATTTGGTGTTGCCAGTGTTCTGCATCTGACATTCTAAAAGGTGTGTAGAGATATCTCATGGTTTTTAATCTGCATTTCCCTGTTAACACAGGATGTAGAACATTCTTTCATATGCTATTTGCCATCTGTATACCCTCTTTGGTGACATGTCTGTTCAAGTCTTTGGCCCACTTTTGAAACCCGTTGTTTGTTTTCTTATTGTTGAGTTTTAAGAGTTCTTTTGTATTTTAGATGGCAGTCCTTTCTCAGATATGTCTTTTGCAAATATTTTCTTCTTCTCTGTGGCTTGTCTTCTAACTCTCTTGTCATTATCTTTCACGGAGCAGAAGTTTCCAATTTTAATGAAGTTCAGCTTATCAATTCTTTCTTTCACAGATCACATCATTGGTGTTGTATAACAAATGCTGTTTTAAGCCTCTACAGATTTTTTTGTTTGTTTGTTTGTTTGTTTTTCAGTAGTGTGTTATGCACAGTAGTTAACTTGTACTTACCTCAAAAGTCATGATTTTTTAAAAAAAAGCAATTCATTAACTTCATTGCTGTAAAAATATGCTCTTTTCTTATTTTCTATTTTCTTTATCCAATTATCTAAGCTTAAACTCTCAAGAGTTATCTTAATGTCTTCCTACTCCAGCATTTACTTTATTCTGTAGGCAAAAGAAAGCTGCTGAAAAATTTTAAGCAAGGGAGAGACATAAACAAATTTATACTTTATAAAGATCCATACTAACAGTTCTCAAAGTGTGGCCCAAGAAACCCTGGGTTCCCCAAGACTGTTTTAGAAGGTTTTCAGGGTCAAAAATATTTCCATAATAATATATTGTTCACTCTCATTTTTTATGAGTGTACAGTGGAGGCTTACAGAGACTACATAACATGTGACCTCATAACAGATTGAATGTAGAAATAGATGTGTGAATTCATCTGTCTTCTATTAAGAAGAGTCTCTACCAACATTACAGAGACTTGTAAAAAAATAAAAAGCAATGCCACTATGCTCACTAAATTTTATTTTGTTTTATAAAATATATTTTTCATAAAAATGTATATTTAACATGAAATGAGATTACTTTTATTTATAAATTTTTAATTTAAAGTTTCTCAGTGTTAATTTTTAGTATATTAAATATTTCTACCACCCACATAAACAAAACTTTCTGGGTTCCTCAATAGTTTTTGAGAGTATAAAGTAGTCTTGAGACAAAAAAATGAAAACTACTTATCTAGACTGCAGGTGATATGATAGATATTTTCAAAAAATGCTACTTTTCAAAAAAATATAAATAAAAAGCCAGTTGGAGGCTTTCAAAGTGAAAACTGTGCTAATATAAACAAAGCAATGTGGACTGGAAGGAAGAGATGGATAAAAGAGATGTTAAAAGAGATAGATTCAATAGACCATAAGAACTAAAAGACTTATAGTATGGAGTTTCCTTTTAAAACTAAAAATACAGCTACCATATGATCCAGCCATCCTATTCCTGGGCATATATCCAGAGAAAAGCATAATTCAAAAAGATATATGTACCCCAATGTTCACTGCAGCACTATTCACAATAACCACGATATGGAATCAACCTAAATGTCCATCATTTAAGAGGAATGGAGAAGCTGTAGTATATATATATAATAGACTATTACTCAGCCATAAAAAAAGAATGAAATAATGCCATTTGCAGCAACATGGATGGACTTAGAGATTGTCATTCCAGGTGAAGTGAGGCAGAAAGAGAAAGACAAATATCATATGATATTGCTTATATGTGAGTGATAGTTGCTCAGCCACATCCAACTCTTTGTGACCCCATGGACTGTAGTCTTCCAGGCTCCTTTGTCCATGGAATTCTCCAGGCAAGAATATTGGAATGGGCTGCCATTTCCTTCTCCAGAGGATCTTCCTGACCCAGGGATTGAACACAGGTCTCCTACATTGCAGGCAGATTCTTTACCGTCTGAGCCACCAGGGAAACCTTTGTTTATATGAGGAACCTAAAAAAGGAGTACAGATATAGAAAACAAACTTACAGTTAACATAGGGTAAAGGGAGGTAGGATGAGACAGATAAATTGGGAGATTGGGAATGACGTATATGTATTACTATATGTAAGATAGATAACTAATAAGGACCTGCTATATAGCATAAGGAACTCCACTCATCTGTAATAGCCTAGATGGGGGAAAAAAATCAAGAAAAGAAAGGATATATGTATATGTATAGTTGATTCACTTTGCTGTACATTGAAACTAAATCAATATTATAAATCAACTATAGTTCAACAAGAACTTTTAAGAGAAGTATTTGTAGAGGCTAAAGGAATGGGAAGACTCTAGGATTACTGCTGGATTTCTTCCTTAGGAAACCACTCACTTGAAAAACTACAACTTGTCTTTAAAGCACAAGGCCTTTTTCTCTGTGAAGCCTTGACCCACCTATGGTTGGCAACACACTTGGCCTGACGTTTAACTCCATTCTTAAACCTGCCCCACTGATTATGATCATTGTCTAGCATGCCTCTGCCTTCTACTGGACTTGAGTTTCCTGAAGCTGGAGATAAAATCCTAACCTTTTGTGTCCTCAGTGCCTCTGCAGTGCCTGCCATGTATATACTCAACAGATGTCAGAAGAATGTATAATAGATACAAAAATTATGGACTCATCCCTACCTTTCCTACTCACTAAAAAACTGTCTTGGTCTGCTAGCTTCCCTGCAACTTGACCCATTGTGTTCAATTTTGCCAAAAATTCTCAGATTTCGAGAAAGAGAGAACTAAACTGGAAAGACAAAAAAGAAAAGACAGAGTAAGAGACATAGAGGCATGTTTGGGAGAGAAATACTGGGAACTGAGCACAAAGAGAGGCACCAGGACGACAAAGGGACACTGGAGAATAAGCAAGAATAAAGAAAGCCTCTAGAAAGATTCATAACTAGGGGCTATGAACTTGGTGTTCATTTAACATTCTTAAGGAGGCCAAATAAATGTGGGAATTACTTTTTAACCACCTTTGGTTGCTAAACTGTGTTTCTTTAATGCAGTACTATGCCAAAACTGGACCATATGAGGCCTAGGAATTTATTTAGATTATAAATGAAGCATGCATGCATGAACCAAACTAATGTGAGACATTTTCCACTGAAAGACTTTTTATGTTTTGTAGTATTTTGTGTGAATTTTTGTTAAGCGTGTACAGATACTTTGGTTTTAGCCTAAGCTGTTTCCTCTGCTGGGATTCAAACATGTCTGGGCATGTCTGATGAGGTATTGGAAGCCCACATGTGTCTATTTATGCAGATTGATCTCTCAAGGGGTGTAGAGTGGCTGCAGGGAGTAGGGCTTTTCAAGGCACACTATGGAAGACATCTGGGATTTTAAAGGAACAATATAGTGGCTCTCCCACTCAGGACTCATAGTCTTGTGTTTAAGCTCTAAGGAGAGAGAGATGCTATAGGCAAAAATGGAAAAAACAAACAAACAACAACAAAACTGTTTTCCCAAAGGAAGTTATGAGACACTTTCTAACACCCTCTTTGTGCACCTGCTGACAAGATATATTCTGTGCAGAACACAACTTGTTCCTGGGCCAGGATCAATTGCAGGGCATACCACTCTACATGGTCCCTCATTTGCAGCTCTGAGAGTTTCAGAAGTATAGCGAAAGTGATCAGCAGCCACTCTCAGTTATTTTCTTAGAAAGAAGACATCATTGAGGAAAAGGCCATTCAGAGTGCATAAGAGACACCCCTAGAGATATCCAAAAAATATACTTGGCAGTTAGTTTTCAGAAGGCTAAGGCTATCACCAGTAAGTAAAATTCAAGTTGTTGGAATTAAGTTGACCTCATTTGTGCCCACTGGTTTCTGCCTTGGAATGACACAAGTCTAGCACCATGCTCTGTTGAAGCCATGTTGAAGAATGAATATTTGTTGCCTTGATGAGTGGATCTCTTATTTTATTTAGTAAGTCTCACTTCATTTCAGAAAGAATTTGAGGCAGCTGTCTAGTTTATTTAGCAATGAGTTGCAGCCTGAAGCTATCCCACTGAAACAATTTATTGCTAAAATCTAAGAGACATCATGATCAAAAGCCTATCTGTCAAGTGTCTATTCACAGGTGGTCTTGCACTTAAGGCCATTCACCAAGAAAGCTTCCAAGCATGACCCATGTTCCTTGGAATTCTATGGTCTGAAGTGGGTTGAGAACTCATTTCCAGAAGAGAATAAGATTAGAAGTTTCTATTTAGAAATAATTAGGAAAATAGGGAAATAAGAATGAAGAAAAAGAAAAGTTAGCAGTCTAGGCAGAAGCACATGCTCTATTATAAATGTTATGTAGAATTCTTGCATCTGTTTCTTTTATAAAGTGACCCTATGGAAACCTTTTCCCTTTACATCATCTGTTCACTACCGTTTTGCCTTTTCATAGTATATGCACCCAAAAGACTCACAAATCTCTTCTTAGAAGATGTTATGAGGTAGAAGATAAGGTTATTTTGTTTTGTTTATAGTGAATCTATGCTAATCTTTCGAAGAATACTTTACCCCAACATGTAACTTTGGGTTTCATTGGTAACTCTGTGAAAATTTTCCAGAGATGAACTGACCTGCAAAGAACTATATTATAATCTTTTTTTTTTTTTTTCAAAAAAATATAGGATGTGAAATGGATCAAAATTAGCCTTAATTCTAAAAGTATGAACTGTCATGATTCCTTTTTCTGTTTTTCCTTCTACACAAGTAGTTGTTGACTTTCTTCCAAGAAAAAATTCATTTCCATTTCTAGGAAACCCACTATAAAGCAAGGAAAATCTAAAAAGCTATTGGTTTCACTTTTTCTTTAGAATTCCTGTACACTCCTCTAAAAGATTTATCTTGACACTAGTCCCAGCAAAGGGAATCTGAAATTTGATCTGCTTCTGGGTAGTAAATTAAATAAAGATTTTTAGACACCAATCAAATCTCATACTACTTCACAGATGTTGCAATGAAAAAGTCAAAGCCTGTTAGGGTTTCCAATTAGTAAGCTGCTCTTTCCCATTGTTGGGCTTGCAGATAAACACAGGGACCGTGATGGATGTGGAGAAAGAGAGACTTAGGCCATGGTCAGACATTACACAGATGTCCTTCATAAACGTCAGAGACAAAATCGACAATTCCTTGGAGATTGGAGTTTTCAGGGCTAAAACTCTAGACGCATTCATCACAGAAGCCGGCAGGTTGCCATTGCCCCAAAGTAGAGCCAAGCTAAGCGTGTTTAGTTACGTTAAGATCTTGCAGCACATCTAGTAATCAGGGGCTCTAAAATGGAAAGCCAAGCATTAGTGTATAAAAGTCATCTTGGGAAGTAAAATCACAGACATTCAGTTTCAACTTGTGGAAGCTTATGGTAGAATTGCAGTCATTTTCTCTGGACTTTCTACAGTGAAAGGAAATCAAATTATTCCAGGAGGAAAGTATGCTGTGGTTTTCTTTTCCGAGGAAAACACAATTTGCTCTCTCCTATTATGTTTGACTGAGGTCAGAATTGACATTGTTGCCAGTGTGTCTGCTATTAAAAGTCTTGAATAAGCCTTTAAATAATGACAAGTTAAAATGCAGAGCAGACAGAGAAAACCCCAAAGGCTTTCTTTTTGTGGCTAATATGAATCATTCATTTACTCAGTAGCTTGAGACGTTTATGTATAAACACACTTAGAAAAATTAGTGATACTATGTATAACATGAGTCATTTAAAACCTCATCTTCTTTCATGAGAAAGTCCAGTCTTTAACCTGGCTCAGTCTGAGCAAATATTTCATTATTTGAGTGTTCATCTATATTTTAATGTTAAGTCTACAGCTTAGTTTCATTTTAAATGTTATTTCACCTAAATTTTTAGCTTCCTCTAAAACATTTAGGAATTTCTCTTTTAAAACATTTATTAAGAAAAGCCAGTAGAATTCAGGAAGTTTGTACTAATTCAAGCATAAAATTCTTAGAGAATTCTAGGACAGTGATTGGTGATAGTTTAGATTAAGCAGCTATAACAAAGATACCCAAATAAAGTGGTTCAAACAAATGGAATTTTATTTATCTTCCTTGAAACAATTCAGATATAGATGGCTAGTCCACAAAACCGTCTGGGACCCAATTCCTTGTATCTTTTCATTTGGCATCCCCTGAAGGGTTGTCCTGGCCAGATAGAACTGAGTCACCAACAATTGAGTGTTCCAGCCAGCAAGAATGGGGAAAGATAGAAAGTAGAGGGCAAGCAACTTCCTTTAAAAGGAGCAACACACAAGTTGCCTACGTCACTTTTGCTCACATTCTACTGGCAAAAAAATTATTCACACAGCTGCAACTAGTTATAAAGAAGCTAGAAAATGTAGTGTAGCTGGAAAGCTGTGTGTGCCCAGCTAAAATTCAGAGAATCTCTTACCAAAACGAAAAGAGAATGCATACAGGGAACAAACAGCCTCTGCCAGAGACAGTGTATTTTCAAATATGTTAAGGAGTTAACAAGCTTACCAAAAAATAAAAAAACAAGTTCTTTACAACTAAGACTTAGAGGCTTTAATACACTAACGGTTAAACTCTATGAGGGAGGAATAGATTTCCTACATTTCCTAGATTTATTTGACCATGGGACCCGTTTTTCAAAGGTCAACTCTTAGAGCTAATATGTGGTAGAATACATGTTAAGGAACACTACTCTGGAATACTGCACTTAAATTCATTAACTCTAGCTACAAATCAAAATTCGCCCAAGAGAAAAAAGAAAACATTGACGTATTCACATGCTATACTCTTTGAAAGAGCTGAATATACCTAAAGAATGTGTATTTAAATTCTTACAGAGAACTCATTAAGATTAGTTTATGAAACTGTCTTGCTTTTTCCTTTAAGGGTTGGGGGTGGGGTGTGTTTCTTTATGAAAGACAAAATAAATCCATATGATAGGCATCCTGCATAATGGAATGTCCAAGGGGTTAATGGTCTAACCCAGGTTAAATCAGTAAGGCCACAAGTCGGTTTAACAAATGGAATATAAGTTAAGTATTGTTTGTGATGCCAGTTCAATGTCCTTTAATACACAAAGCCACAGGGCTGGGTCCAGTTAATTGGAACCCTTGAATCACCTAGAATATTCAGGGGTATAGGATGAGGCAGTGGAGGCTAAAGGACTTTATCTTTGCTACCCAGGTCAAGAAAACACCCTGAGACTATTTTCCAGTATACACCAGCAGAGTCATCACTGGTACTTCTTTTATCTTTAAGCAAACTCTAGATTCTAAGACACTCTTAGATACTACCTAATTTGCCATTGGAGAACTGGGTTTTTATATTTGTTTGGCTCATATTGCTTATATCAGTATTCAGTGTCTCTTAGACTGAAAGGGCACTGCTAAAATTCTGGTGAAAATGACTGTAGAATCCCCCAGCCCTGAGTTCAAATCCTGACTAGAGCACTCCCCAGCTATGTGACTTCTCTGTCCATGGGCTTCTCCAGGGGATCTTCCTGAAACAGGAAGGGATTGAACCAATGTCTCTTACATCTCCTGAAATGGCAGGCAAAGTCTTACCATCTGAGCCACTAGATATGACTTCAAACAACCTAACTAATCTGAGCCCCAGTTTCCTCGTCTATAGTATAAAGACTATTATGTCTTCCTCAAAGTTTTTGTGAGACCAAGATAAGAAGTAGTACACAGAGATGTACTAGAACAATGGCTGCCACATGGTAGAAAGTCCTCAAAATGTTAGCTTTCTTCCATTCTTCCCACTTTTCCCTAGCAGAATGATTAAGAGCATGGGTAATGAATACATACACACCTAAGTTTCAGTCTTTGCTCTGCCTCTTAGTAGCTATGTACCTTGAACTGGTTTTTTTTAATCCCTTCAAGTCTCTGTTTCCTAATTCATTAACCAAATGTTAATAATATTTACCTTAATTAGATTATTGAGGAAATATAATGTTAAGAAATCAGTACAGTGCCTGACATAGTTTGTATTTCATCAAAAAATGAAAGTATTAGTCACTCAGTCATATCCAACTCTTTGTGACCCCCATGGACTGTAGCCCACCAGGCGCCTCTGTCCATGGGATTCTCCAGGCAAGGGAGTGGGTAGCCATTCCCTTCTCTAACAGATCTTCCCAACCCAGAGATCAAACCTAGGTCTCCTGCATTTCAGGCAGATTCTTTACCATCTGAGCCAATTTGGAAGAAAAATATGTGTACCTTGTTGATAAAATATGGGAGTAAGCACTTAATAAGTATGTTGTTGTTACCATGTGTAACATTATTAAGGAGACTTATATGGAGACCCAAGGTAAAGCTTACAGAGGTTGGGAAGATCAACAGCTTTAGTCCTAGAAAACCAAGTATAATCAGAAAAGCTATCATTATGGCCAAAATATAACACAATTAACATAATAAGAAAGTTATATCTGTGGTGTGAAGATACTAGAGAAGAAGCTGTGATAAACTCTAGACTAGGATTACAGGGTAGGGGGTGAGAGAGATGAAGATGGATAGAAAAGGCTTCACTCATAATTGATTCATAAAGATGGTTTTAAAGAATGAATAAAAGTATTTAACAGCTTTAAAAGAACATCTCAGACAGATGAAAAAGCCACTGAAAAATTACCAGTCTGGGGGGAAACACAAAATAACTCAGTATTACTGGAATGCAAGTTGCTTTCATCTTGGATGAGAGAGTTCACAGGAATCCACATGGCCAGCAAAGATAAGCCCTCTTCATTCCCTGAAGGGATGTTTTCTAAGTAAAGGAATTTAAATCCATTCAGAAAAGAAACATAAAATAAATGTACCTAATCGCCTAACCCTGTAGGATAATACAAAAAAGATGAGTGAAATCTCTAGGGCAAAAAGAAAAATAGACTTGCAGATCCTATTTCCTAAAGAAAAGTATGTACTAATCAAAGAACAAAGATAACAAATTCGAGTGTCTTTCATGTTTTCAAGAGGCTAGTCTCAAACAAATCCATGTGCAAAACAGATCATTCTTTAAAAAAAACAAAAACACTGATTAGAGCACATTTTATTTCCATTCTAAATTTTAAAATTTATTATCAGTACAATCATTTATCAGAAAAATCATGATAAAAAGAACATACTATTCTTAATAATCTTCATTCACTGAGCCATTTAATATATGGAACATGGAACATGGAATGAACCTCCTAAAGTTTCTACTGTAGTCTTGAAATTTGACATCTTCAGTCTTTCACATATACCTGTTTCTAACCACTGTGCTTAGACAATGAAAATTCTAAAGGACAAAGCAGAAATTTTAACCCTGAATTTTGCAATAAGGAGCTCATAATCTGAGCCACAGTCAGCTCCAGTTCTTGGTTTTGCTGACTGTATAGAACTTCTTCATCTTTAGCTGCAAAGAATGTGATCAATCTGATTTCAGTATTGACCATCTGGTGATGTACATGTATAGAGTCATCTTTTGTGTTGCTGCAAGATGGTGTTTGCTATGACCAGTGAGTTCTCTTGGCAAAACTCTGTTAACCTTTGCCCTGCTTCATTTTGTACTCCAAAGACAAACTTGCCTGTTGACCAGATAGCTCTTTACTTCCTACTTTTGCATTCCAATCCGTATTATGAAAGGACATCTTTTTTGGGGGTGTTAATTCTAGAAAATCTTGTAGGTCTTTATATAACTGTTCAACTTCAGCTTCTTCAGCATTAGTGGTTGGGACACAAACTTGGATTACTGTGATGTTGAATAGTTTGCCTTGTGAACAAACTGAGGTCATTTTGTTGTTTTTGAGATTGCAACCAAGTACTGCATTTTGGACTCTTGTTGACTATAAGGGCTACTCCATTTCTTCTAAAGGATTATTTCCCACAGTAGTAGATATAATGGTCATGTGAATTAAATTCACCCATCCCATCCATTGTAGTTCACAACAAAGCAGAAAATGGAAAATACTAATGTTACCCATGTTAACAAATGCTGTTGGCTTTGACTACCTTGCTTAGCTCTGTATGTGTGCTTAGTTGCTCAGTCATGTCCAACTCTTTGCAACCCCGTGGGCTGTAGCCCACAAGGCTCTTTTGTCCTTGGGATCCTCCAGGCAAGAATACTGGATTAAGAGTCATAACCTTCTCTAAGGTATCTTCCTGACCCAGGCATTGAACACAGATCTCCTGCATTGCAGGCAGATTCTTTACCATCTGAGCCACCAGGGAAGCCTTTCACTTTGTATAAAAAAGCGTATACTGAAATTCTCCCTGAGATGCGGCCAAGGGTCACATGTCAGTATACCCAGCATGTGCCACCATACAGCAGGGCTCCAGCTAGGATCACGGCAGCATAAAGCCTGCTGTCAGGAATCATATATGGATTCAGTTCAGTTCAGTTTCAGTTAAGTCACTCAGTTGTGTCCAACTCTTTGCAACCCCATGAACTGCAGCACACCAGGCCTCCCTGTCTATCACCAACTCCCAGAGCCTACCCAAACTCATGTCCATTGAGTGATGCCATCCAACCATCTCATCCTCTGTCATCCCCTTCTTCTCCTGCCCTCAATCTTTCCCAGCATCAGGGTCTTTTCAAATGAGTCAGTTCTTTGCATCAGATGGCCAAAGTATTGGAGTTTCAGCTTCAACATCAGTCCTTCCAATGAACACCCAGGACTGATTTTCTTTAGGATGGACTGGTTGGATCTCCTTGCAGTCCTTTGGACTCTCAAGAGTCTTCTCCAACACCACAGTTCAAAAGCATCAATTCTTCTGTGCTCAGCTTTCTTTATAGTCCAGCTCTTACATCCATACATAACCATCAGAAAAACCATAGCCTTGGTTAGATAGACCTTTGTTGGCAAAGTAATGTCTCTGCTTTTTAATATGCTTTCTAGGTTGGTCATAACATTCCTCCCAAGGAGTAAGCGTCTTTTAATTTCATGGCTGCAATCACCATCTGCAGTGATTTTGGAGCCCCCAAAAACAAAGTCAGCCACTGTTTCCACTGTTTCCCCATCTATTCCTATCATGAAGTGATAGGACCAAATGCCATGATCTTAGTTTTCTGAATGTTGAGCTTTAAGCCAACTTTTTCATTCTCCTCTTTCACTTTCATCAAGAGGCTCTTTAGTTCTTCTTCACTTTCTGCCATAAGGGTAGTGTCATCTGCATATCTGAGGTTATTGATACTTTTCCCAGCAATCTTGATTCCAGCTTGTGCTTCATCCAGCCTAGCATTACTCATGATGTACTCTGCATATAAGTTAAATAAGCAGGGTGACAATATACAGCCTTGATGTACTCCTTTTCCTATTTGGAACCAGTCTGTTGTTCCATGTCCAGTTCTAACTGTTGCTTCCTGACCTGCATATAGGTTTCTCAAGAGGCAGGTCAGGTGGTCTGGTATGCCCATCTCTTTCAGAATTTTCCACAGCTTATTGTGACCCACATAGTCAAAGGCTTTGGCATAGTCAATAAAGCAGAAATAGATGTTTTTCTGGAACTCTCTTGCTTTTTCCATGATCCAGAGGATGTTGGCAATTTGATCTCTGGTTCCTCTGCCTTTTCTAAAAACAGCTTGAACATCTGGAAGTTCACAATTCACATTTTGTTGAAGCCTGGCATACGTGGATTAAGTGAAACAATAAAAGCTAGAAGCAACAAGCTATGAGAATAAATCTCACACTAGGAGAGAGATCTCCTAGTGTGAGATTTATTCTCTACCTAAAGGTAGGTCTTTGCTGTGGAGACAACATTTGAAAGGCTATCAGTGGAGACCCCTGACCCCAAGATACTGACACCAATGGTTTTACAGAACCAGTGTCAGGGTTTAAATCTACCGGACTGCTCCTCTCATCCTCTCTCCCCAACCTTGAACGATACATACCAGAAGGGACCAGACTAATTTTAAACTGCTCTTGACTATCAAAATCTTCGCTGGAATTATTTTACCAGTCACTGTGAAAAAGAATGAGACTCAGTGGGGATCAGAAAGGAAGAAGAGAACATTCATAATGAGGAAGATCATATCCCCAGGGTTGGCCAATGCCCATGGGCTTTCTCCCCCAGGCTTTTGCTAATGCCATGACTTGTCTGAAGGCCTTCTCCAAAACAGTCTTTCTGCATTTAAAAAACGACATCACCCCCCTTGTTCCCCTAATGCCCAATCACCAGTTGAGGTTTTTCTGCCTTAGTTCTATTTCTTTTGCTTCTCTGAAACAATTTCTTCAAATTTCCAACAACCTTCTCTGTTATGTTTAGGTTTCATAGCAATCAGTTGGGGACAACATTTAATGATTTACAGCTTTGCAGCTTTCTTTACAGACTATTTTAAAAGAGAGAGGGATATTTTCATGTCACAGAATTAAGCTGTTACAGAAATAGAACAAGGGAAAGAATTTAACACCTTTCATTTTCTCTCCTTTTGCTTGGGGTGGTAGTTTTCCTTGGGCCCTGAGTAATGATAGCTCTGAATCTGAAGCCGGCTGACTGAAGAGGCAAAAAGATAAGGATGCAACTGAGCAGAAGGAATTAGCAGAGAATCAGAAGTAACTAACTTCCCCCCACAACCCCACCAACCCCGCACCGCCCCCCACATCCCCGCCCCGCCACAGTCATTTTTTGTCATCTGAGAGGATATACTTGGCTTAGAAATGTTTTCTAGAAACAATGGTTATTGTTTCAAAGCAGCAGGGGAAAAAAGAAAGAAAGAATATCCTTTAAAAGTTTTTTCTCCAAAAGGTCAGGGGGACAGGTCGTGGGGGCTAGAATAGGTGTTCACAAACTAAGTAAACAACTTAATAAACAGTGAGAGGAGAAGACAGAGCAGGATAGGTAAAATGCAGTGGAAAAGATCTTGCTAGAGTAACTCAACAGCTTGTGATCTACAGGCTGATCTCTTGGTAGGCTTTCTGTGTTAAAAAAAAAAAAAAAAATCCCTAGGAATTAATGATTTTTTATTCCAAATGCCCTTTTCTCTCTTTCTGATGGCCTTAAAATAAAATTATGTTTTCAGAGTCCAAGCCCTCGTGTCAATCTTGTTTCTCAGTGGCTAGGACAATAGTTCCTGCTACTCTTGATAAAGTAATTTAAGTTGGGAGAATGCCGAATTAAGGAAACTTAAACTGTTTATATTTCTAGGATTCATTTCATTTGTAGTATGAGGGGTGGAGTAGAGGCGAATACATTTCAGTGTTTCCTACATTCATTTTTCCATAGAACTGTTTTTCTAAGCACCCTAGTCTCCTTGTGGAGGATATTTATGAGGAAATATTTATTTCTCTGCTTAAGCACTCTTAAAAATTATCAAGGACCCCAAAGAGCTTTTGTTTATTCATATATATCATGTTAGAAATGAAAACTAAGAAAATTTAAAATTGTATTGTTCTTTGGAAGGAATGATGCTAAAGCTGAAACTCCAATACTTTGGCCACCTCATGCAAAGAGTTGACTCATTGGAAAAGACTCTGATGCTGGGAGGGATTGGGGGCAGGAGGAAAAGGGGACGACAGAGGATGAGATGGCTGGATGGCATCACTGACTCGATGGACGTGAGTTTGAGTGAACTCCGGGAGATGGTGATGGACAGGGAGGCCTGGTGTGCTGCAATTTATGGGGTCACAAAGGGTCAGACATGACTGAGCGACTGAACTGAACTGAACTGAAAGACATAATAATAAACATCTAACATAAATAACAGTTTTTTACTTAAAAAAAAAAAACCTACATTTTCCAAAATAAAAATATCTTGTGATGAGATTGGCATAGTACAGATTTTTACAAATCTCTTTAAGGTCTAGATTAGTAGGAGAAAACTAGATTCTCATATCACTTCTGCATTCCACCTACTGTGATAAGTCAGGCAATCTCTGGAAAACTCCCCCATATACTTCCGAAAGAAAGAGAGTGAAAACAGCCAATGTCATCTTACTATCATTATGAAAAAAGCTTAGACCTCGAGAACTCCCTAAAAGGGTCTGAGAGACTCCCCAGAGAACCTCAGACCATACTTCAAAAACTGCTAGACTAGGGCATGAATGGCCAATGGGAAGAGGCAGGAGAAGAAGGAAATAATAGATCATTTATGAGTGTCTACCACATGCCAAGAGACCTGCTAGGAATTTTTATGAGCATTAATTTCACCTACCACCTAAACTCATTTAAGGAGGTAGTCACTATTTCCTTTGTCTATGCTGGCAAGAAAACAGACTCAGAAGGATTGTGTAACTTATCCAAGGTAAAAACAACTGGTAAGAGGCAGCCAGTTTGAAACTGAGTTAAGGACACCAAAATATCTTAAGAAAAGTTTTCAATGTTATATCATTATTAATTTTTATTGTTGCATAACAAATTACCACAAACTTAGTAGCCAAAAACACCCATTTATTGTCACGGTTATGTATTAATAAGTCAGAAGTCCTAGAGCTTTCCAAATGGATTCTCTACTCTGAGTATCACATTTAGGCTGTTAACTGGTTGAGTTCTCATCTGGAGATTCTGAAAAGAATGTGTTTCCAAGTTCTTTTGGGCCAATTCAGCTCCTCACAGTTGTAGGACTGAGGTTCTTGTTTTCTTGCTGGCTACTGGACGAGGGTCACTTTCAGCTCCTAGAAGTTATCCTCAGGTCCTGGACACTTGACTCTCTACATCTTCAAGTCAGTAATGGAGAAATTTTCCTTGCATATAAGAACTTTGGCATCTACTTGCTTCTTTTTCCATTTCCTAAATTTCTCAGAGGTGAAATATATGTGCTAACCTCAATTGGCTCTCTGTTCCAAGATAAATGCATCCATCTGGGGTCAGTAGCCCAGTTCTGTCCCACAACCAGCCCCCTAGAGTACTTCATGGAGCCAGAAAGATAAAACCTCTCCCTTTCACAACTGAGCTGTTATTTCCTTGTACCTTCTGGACTCAAATAGTCAGCCAGCCCTGGCTTCTTGCCTTAAGCCCCATGGTTCCATGAGGAAGGGGGTTAATATCTGTTGTTCACAATGCCAGCCATCTTTCATCTTCTCTCAAAGTGTCTTTTCTCCCTTTTCCCTTTCTTCCCATAAAGATAAATTCAGGCATTCTTATATCACACTTCTCAGCTAGTACTAAATTTAAAGATCATCTCTTAAATCCATGCACCTATGGAGAAGGCAATGGCACCCCACTCCAGTACTCTTGCCTGGAAAATCCCATGGATGGAGGAGCCTGGAAGGTGCAGTCCATGGGGTCACTGAGGGTCAGACACGACTGAGCGACTTCACTTTCGCTTTTCACTTTCATGCATTGGAGAAGGGAATGGCAACCCACTCCAGTGTTCTTGCCTGGAGAATCCCAGGGACAGGGAGCCTAGTGGGCTGCCGTCTATGGGGTCTCACAGAATCAGACACTACTGAAGCGACTTAGCAGCATGGACACCTTATCTTTGACAAAGGAGGCAAGAATATACAATGGATTAAAGACAATCTCTTTAACAAGTGGTGCTTCAAAAACTGGTCAACCACTTGTAAAAGAATGAAACTAGACCACTTTCTAACACCGTACACAAAAATAAACTCAAAACGGATTAAAGATCTAAATATAAGACTAGAAACTATAAAACTCCTAGAGGAGAACATAGGCAAAACACTCTTCGACATAAATCACAGCAGGATCCTCTATGACCCACCTCCCAGAATATTGGAAATAAAAGCAAAAATAAAAAATTGGGACCTAATTAAACTTAAAAGCTCTGCACAACAAAGGAAACTATAAGCAAGGTGAAAAGACAGCCTTCTGAATGGGAGAAAAGAATAGCAAATGAAGCAACTGACAAACAACTTATCTCAAAAATATACAAGCAACTCCTGCAGCTCAATTCCAGAAAAATAAACGACCCAATCAAAAAATGGGCCAAAGAACTAAACAGACATTTCTCCAAAGAAGACATACAGATGGCTAACAAACACATGAAAAGATGTTCAACATCAGTCATTATCAGAGAAATGCAAATCAAAACCACAATGAGGTACCACTTCACACCAGTCAGAATGGCTGCGATCCAAAAGTCTACAAGCAATAAATGCTGGAAAGAGTGTGGAGAAAAGGGAACCCTCTTACACTGTTGGTGGGAATGCAAACTGGTACAGCCACTATGGAGAACAGTGTGGAGATTCCTTAAAAAACTGGAAATAGAACTGCCTTATGACCCAGTAATCCCACTGCTGGGCATACACACCGAGGAAACCAGAATAGAAAGAGACACATGTACCCCAAAGTTCATCGCAGCACTGTTTATAATAGCCAGGACATGGAAGCAACCTAGATGTCCATCAGCAGATGAATGGATTACTCAGCCATTAAAAAGAATTCACATGAATCAGTTCTAATGAGGTGGATGAAACTGGAGCCCATTATACAGAGTGAAGTAAGCCAGAAAGAAAAACACCAATACAGTATACTAACACATATATATGGAATTTAGAAAGAAGGTAATGATAACCCTGTATGCGAGACAGCAAAAGAGACACAGATGTATAGAACAGTCTTTTGGACTCTGTGGGAGAGGGAAAGGGTGAGATGATTTGGGAGAATGGCATTGAAACATGTATAATATCATATATGAAACGAATCACCAGTCAAGTTTTGATGCATGATACTGGATGCTTGGGGCTGGTGCACTGGGACGACAGAGGGATGGTACGGGGAGGGAGAAGGGAGGGGGGTTCAGGATGGGGAACACATGTATACCTGTGGCAGATTCATGTTAATGTATGGCAAAACCAATACAATATTGTAAAGTAATTAACTTCCAATTAAAATAAATAAATTTATATTTTAAAAATTAATAAATAAAGATCATCTCTACAGAGCAGTGTTATAAAAGAGCTTCATTAAGTGCATATAATACATGATTTTAAGGTTAAAGTTTTCCTGGAGTTCTACAAATTCTAGTCAGAACATTATTAAGTATTAATTCATATTAATTTTGCTTAGAGAAATTTTAAAAACATTGCAAAATGTTTACTTTAATGTAGCTGAAAATCAACTTCCTTTCCTCCTCTTTCTGTTGGGCTGTTGTAAAATTAATGCCATCCAGAAAGCAAACATTTTTTTTCCTTTATTTTGTCTATATAGATTTTCACTTATAAATTTTTAAAAAATTCAGAGAATAATATCATTAGTCATTTTCCACAGGTAAATATTCATTGTAATTCATGTGAAACATCATCTTAATAGCCAGTAAGAGTGGAATTAGCAGAAGGATTTATGAAGTGGATTATAGCAGCAATAGAGCATATAAGGGACAGGGACAAGAAAAAAGAGATGGAGGGAGGTGGGGCGAGAGGATGAGACAACAAGAGCCATGAAGAAGAGGTAAAAGCAGGCAAGCAGACAGAGAACTTGCATAAAAAAGAGCAAATATATCAGAATCATTATGCCTTCAATGATCAACTAACAGCATTTTTTGCATCAGGCAGTTTCAGAATCTTCTGTTTACATACCTAGGGATTGTTTATGGATACACACAAACAAATACAATTATAAATCTATCAGCCAAACAAACACATGAAAAGATGCTCAACATCACTCATTATTAGAGAAATGCAAATCAAGACCACAATGAGGTACCACTTCACACCAGTCAGAATGGCTGCGATCCAAAAGTCTACAAGCAATAAATGCTGGAGAGGGTGTGGAGAAAAGGGAACCCTCTTACACTGTTGGTGGGAATGCAAACTAGTCCAGCCACTATGGAGAACAGTGTGGAGATTCCTTAAAAAATTGCAAATAGAACTGCCTTATGACCCAGCAATCCCACTGCTGGGCATACACACTGAGGAAACCAGAATAGAAAGAGACACATGTACCCCAATGTTCATCGCAGCACTGTTTATAATAGCCAGGACATGGAAGCAACCTAGATGTCCATCAGCAGATGAATGGATGAGAAAGCTGTGGTACGTATACACAATGGAGTATTACTTAGCCATTAAAAAGAATACATTTGAATCAGTTCTAATGAGATGGATGAAACTGGAGCCGATTATACAGAGTGAAGTAAGCCAGAAAGGAAAACACCAATAAAGTATACTGACACATATATACAGAATTTAGAAAGATGGTAATGATAACCCTGTATTCGAGACAGCAAAATAGACACAGATGTGTAGAGCGGACTTTTGGACTCTGTGGGAGAGGGAGAGGGTGGGATGATTTGGGAGAATGGCGTTGTAACATGTATACTATCATGTAAGAAATGAATCGCCAGTCTATGTTTGATGCAGGATACAGGATGCTTGGGGCTGGTGCACGGGGATGATCCAGAGAGATGATACAGGGTGGGAGGTGGGAGGGGGGTTCATGTTTGGGAACTCATGTACAACTGTGGTGGATTCATGTCAAGTATAGCAAAGCCAATACAGTATTGTAAAGTAAAATAAAGTAAAAATAAAAATAAAAAAATAATAAATCAGCCAGACCTTTAAGAAATTCACATATTAAGCCATGAGTCATTGATCTAAGTCTCATGGTTTTGGCCTGAGGATCTAAGAGTAAATACAATTAAAGGGAATTTCAGAATCCATAGTTAATTTGGAGATGCCTTTTGGATTTATATCCATACATAGGTAACCATATTATCCTGAAGAGTAGAGAATAATATTTTTTTAAGGAAAAAAATATTTGTGTGGTTTACTCACATAGTAATGTAAGTATAGTTCTGGATAATAAAAATTACACAAAGTCAGCATCATCCTTTCAGCAGCACTTGTGTCCTGACTATTAGCAGAAGAAACCAGAAGTATGGACGTCTTCTTTAATATTTTCATTTCTTTTTCCAGTCATTCACAGGCATGTCATTTTAATACAACCTTTTTGATGTATGTTTGGTTGGGCCACCATAACAAAAATACCACTGTCTGGGTGGCTTAAACAATAAATATTTATTTCCTCACAATTCTGGCAGCTGGAAGTCCTAGATCAAGGTGTAGGTAGGGTTTGTTTCTTCTGAGGACATTTCTCCATAGACATGACTATCTATGTCTTTACAATAGTCTGTTGTGTTTCTGTGTCCTAACCTCCTCTTTTTATAAGGATACCAGTCATGTTGAATTAGGGTGTGCCCTAATGACTTCATTTTACCTCAGTTACTTCTTTGAAGACCTGATCTCCAAACAGAATCACAGTCTGAGGAACTGGGGTTAGGATTTCAACATGTGAATTAGGGTGGGGACACAATTCCAACCATAACAGTAGTCCTTTTTTAGAAACTTTGCTCTAATAAAAGAAATTCTTATCTATAGATATGTCATCCCAATCAATGGTTGCTACCATCTTTAAGTTTTTCACAAGTAAAATATCTGAAAGAAGAATTTCAAAGCAGGGTAATGGACAAACAAAACCTGATTTGTCCCCTTAAGTTTAATCTTCTATTTGTGACTTTCTTGCATTAATTCAGACACTACCATCATGCCATCCATGAAATAAGTACACTTCTTTGTTCTTTTTGTTTGATTGTTTGTTTAAAATTTGCTAAATCTATTACCTTTAATTAGAGGTGGTTGTAAAACATTGGGGGGAAATGTAGAAATAATTGCTACAAACTCTGGCAAGCTCTAAATGAGCCTAACCCATGGACTACTGAAACTAGTATGTAAAGCCTACCTCTGCTTCTCATATAATGTGAGGTTGCTTACTATTTACTTCACTTTGAGCCTTAGTTTCTTAATGTGTATGATAAGAACAGTAATTCCTCTGTGGAGACTTATCTGAAAGGAAACCTCAAACCAGGCAGGTTCAGATACCCAACATTGGCACATTCCTGCCCTATGGTGGCTATTTTGAGAAATATGTGGGCAGTGGGAAAGGCAAAAATAAAATATGGAAACTGTGAAACATAAACCATGAGATACTTTCTTTGTAATGCACACTAGTTTTCTGTTAGTTTTCTTGCCTTCTCAGTGTTTTTCTTTCTTAGTACTAATGAAAGTGAAAGTTAAAGTCGCTCAGTTGTGTCCGACTCTGTGACCCCATGGACTATACAGTACAGTCCATGGAATTCTCCAGGCCAGAATACTGGAGTGGGTAGCCTTTCCCTTCTCCAGGGGATCTTTCCAACCTAGGGATCGAACCCAGGTCTCCTGCATTGCAGGCGGATTCTTTACCAGCTGAAGCCACAAGGGAAGCCTTAGTACTGCTATCAGTGAAATAAGTGTTAGTTGCTCAGTCGTGTCCGACTCTTTGCAACCCCATGGACTGTAGCCCTAGCTCACCAGGCTGCAGTGTCCATGGAAATCTCCAGGCAAGAATACTGGAGTGGGTTGCCATTCCCTTCTCCAAGGGATCTTCCCAAACCAGAGAACTATCAGTACTCCAAAACAAACAACACAGGAAATTTCAGGATTCATTTAGTTACCCCAGAGGAATTGCAGTATATATTTTTATCTTTATTTTTCCTTCTCCTCTAAATCACAAGAATTGGTGGCAAATATCTTTGTGTCCCTAATGAGGCCTTTTTTTTTTCTGTGATAAAGTGCACATAACATAAAATTTAATATCTTAACTTTTTAAGGGTATAGTTCAGTGGCATTAAGTACATTCACATTGTTGTGCTACCTGAAAGAAAAACAATTTGTTTTCCTGAATGTAATAATTATGATCATTGTAAGTAGTTCAGAGAGATGTTAAAAATCAAAGCAAAAAGTTATCCCAAATTCTACACCCAGAAGAAATCACTTTTTATCTTGACAGCTTCTGTGAATATCTAACCTAAACTTTAGCTGTGGTCTTCATGACTGGTGAGAATCACGTATATTTTGGCACTAACCTTAAGTGTACTGCTTCTCTACCTCCATTCTGTGTTTTCCTACATAAGGTCCAAGCTGACCGCTGCCCTCCCCCTTCAGTATGCAAAATACTTCTTAATGAAGGCTGCATGTGTAATAGAAATGAATGGTGCTTAAGACAACAGTGAGGACAGCAGAGAAAAGCAATGGATGTAAATTTTCATTTTATGCACCTTATCCTTTTAAAGAAGTTCGTAAGTCATTTCTGCTCCAAGAAATTTTTCACTTAACTACCATTTAGTCTCTGCTGCTCTATAACCCCCTTACATTTCCCCTCCCCATCTTTTCTACTACTACTACTACTACTAAGTCACTTCAGTCGTGTCCGACTCTGTGCGACCCCATAGATGGCAGCCCACCAGGCTCCCCCGTCCCTGGGATTCTCCAGGCAAGAACATTGGAGTGGGTTGCCATGTACTTCTCCAAAGCATGAAAGTGAAAAGTGAAAGTGAAGTCGCTCAGTCATGTCCGACCCTCAGCGACCCCATGGACTGCAGCCTTCCAGGCTCCTCCGTCCATGGAATTTTCCAGGCAAGAGTACTGGAGTCGGGTGCCATTGCCTTCTCCGCCCCATCTTCTCTGGCTGACTTGTATTCCCAAAATTCCTCCAATTTCATAGGCAAAGAGTTCAACTTTCTCTTTACCCCCTCCTTGCCCATCACAGCTATGCCAGAGGAGCCTCACCTTCACAAGGAAGCATACCCACCTAGCACACTGTTTTCTTGCAGAGGATTCAGAGGCCATAATTTGAAATAATAGTTTTCTCTCTCTACATACATATAAATTTTTACAAAATAGTATCCACTAACAGGGCTGCTACCCTGCACAGTTCCGGGAGCACCATTCACATCTTTGTCTTTGCAGATGGGCATCTCTTCTCTGTATGAGAGACCTTCAGTACTTTACTTGTTATTGTGTAACTCTACAGTGTCATGGATATTTTTCCCTGTCACTAAATAGATTATATATCATTATTTTTAATAGCTGTGTAATGTTCCATGCTGTATAATGTCCCATTGTCTGTGAAGGACATGCATAACTGATCCCTTTCTTCTCGTTATTATGAACAATGTTATAAATAACTTTTTAATTATATACCTTTGTGAAAATATCAGATTATATCCTTAGAATAAATTCCTACTTATAGAATAAAAGCTATATACACTATACATTTTGCCACGTTTCAAAGTACCCTCTTAAGAAGTGCTAGTTGTTTTTTTTTTAATAAATTTTTATTTTTACTTTGCTTTATAATACTGTATTGGTTTTGCCATACATTGACATGAATCCACCACGAGTGTACATGAGTTCCCAAGCCTGAGCCCCCCTCCAACCTCCCACCCTGTATCATCTCTCTGGATCTTCCCCATGCACCATCCCCAAGCATCCTGTATCCTGTATCGAACATAGACTGGCAATTCATTTCTTACATGATAGTATATATGTTTCAATGCCATTCCCCCAAATCATCCCACCTTCTCCCTCTCCCACAGAGTCCAAAAGTCCATTCTATACATCTGTGTCTATTTTGCTGTCTCGCATATAGGGTTATCATTACCATCTTTCTAAATTCCATATATATATGTTAGAGAAGGCAATGGCACCCTACTCCAGTACTCTCCCCCATGCATGGAGGAGCCTGGTGGGCTGCAGTCCATGGGTCACTAAGAGTCAGACACGACTGAGCGACTTCCCTTTCACTTTTCACTTTCCTGCATTGGAAAAGGAAATGGCAACCCACTCCAGTGTTCTTACCTGGAGAATCCCAGGGATGGCGGAGCCTGGTGGGCTGCCGTCTGTGGGGTCATACAGAGTCGGACAAGACTGAAGCGACTTAGCAGCAGCAGCAGCATACTGTATTGGTGTTTTTCTTTCTGGCTTACTTCACTCTGTATAATAGGCTCCAGTTTCATCCACCTCATTAGAACTGATTCAAATGTATTCTTTTTAATGGCTGAGTAATACTCCATTGTGTATATGTACCACCACTTTCTTACCCATTCATCTGCTGATGGACATCTAGGTTGTTTCCATGTCCTGGCTATTATAAACAGTGCTGCAATGTTTATAATAGCCAGAAGTGCCAGTTTTTACCACATGGGGATTCTTTTTCCTACACCCAATTTACAATCCAGGACATTATTATATTCTTTCTCCTTTTGTTAATGTGATAGGTGAAAAAATGGCATCTTAATAAGTGTTTGCTTTCTTGTCTCTATTTATGAGCAAAGTTGTACATCTGTTTTATATTTTTATTGGCCATTTTACACTTTTTCATATGTGAATAACATCTTTATCTTTCAGTCCATTTTTCTATTGGTGGAATTATTTTTTTCCATCAGTTTATAAGAGGTATATAAAAATTATCAAAATATTTATCTAATTCTGGTTTTTATTTTACATTTTGGAAATTCCCTTATTTCAAGGACCTTGCACTATTAAAATTAGACCATGAGCATGATACATTGCTTCAGTAAAGTGATAAATGGGGAGAAGAAAAAAATTTTAAATTCTTGACTTTGAGTTTGAAAATAAGTACATGTTATCTACAGTACAGGTGATAGTCTTAAAAGTCAAAGCCTTTGACTACAAAAAATAAGAATAAAGCTTATTTCCTGATCCATATCTGTTATACATGTTGCCAGTACTGTTTCTTTTTCTTAGATTGTAGTTTACCTTCAACCTTTTGGGGGTTGTTTTGATTTGGTTTTCGTTTATTTCTTCATACATCTTTAAACTTCTTTGTTTTCTGGCTTAGCTATCCCACTTTGAAAAGTTTTCTAAGATTCTACATCATAAAAATATTCAACTGTATTTTCTCCATTATACTTGCAGCTTTATTTCTTATAGTTAAAACTTTGATGCATTTAAATTTATTTCACTGCAGAGACTAGAAGAGGAAATTCTGCAATTTTTTTCCAAATGATTTTCAGTTTTCCCAACATGATTCATTAGTTTATTTTCTTAAGTTTAATCATGTTAAATTTCTGTATACAAATATATATCTGAATTCTGCTTCATTAATTTTTATGGCTACTATTACACAAACTGTTTTAACTGCTAAAGCTTCATAATATATTTTACATATGATTGATCAAGCATCCCCTAATTAAAATTTATTTTAAGAAATTTCCTGGATATTCTCATATAGTTCTTCTTTCAGATAAAATTTAATTTTTCAAGGTGTATCCAAAATTCATTTTAAACTTTTTTAAGTAATGAAGTTATAGATTATTTTTACACTATTGTGTCTTCCTATTCAAAATAACTTACATATTAACATATAGAAATTACTAGCCTTCATATACACAACCAAAAACTAAGTAGGGATATAAGTGTATCAAAAAGCCCATTTACAATAGCAACAAAAAAATTGAATACTTCGGAAAATTTACCAAGAAGTATGCAAAACATATACTAGAAAAACTTTAAAACACTCCTGAAAAATATAAAATAGAGTTGAATAAATGTTTAAAACCATCCCTTGTTCCTGGATAGGAGAACCCAACATCTTAAAGATGTCTGTTGTCCCTAAGCTGATTTACAAATTTAAAGCAGTCTCTTGATAGAAATACAAACAAGTTTCTTAATAGAACTAGACTAGACAATTGATACTAAACTTCATGTGGAAACATAAACATATAAGAATAGTCAGAAAAACACTAAAAACAAAAATCTATGGTAGAGGGTTATTGTTGCTGTTTCATCACTAAGTTGTGTTTGACTCTTTTGTACCCCACGTGCTCCTCTGTGAGCTTCCCTTGTAGCTCAGTCGGTAAAGAATCTGCCTGCATTGCAGGAGATCCAGGTTCAATCCCTGGCTTGGGAAGATCCCCTGGAGAGGGAAATGGCAACCCACTCCAGTATCCTTGCCTAGAAAATCTCATGGACAGAGGAGCCTGGTGGGCTGTAGTCCATGGGGTCACAAAGAGTCTGGCATGACTGAGAGACTAACACTTATTTACTTACTTATGCTCCTCTGTCCATGGGATTCCCTAGGCAAGAATACTGGATGGGTTACCATTTCCTTCTCCAGGAGGTCTTCCTGAATCAGGGATCGAACCCACATCTACATTGGCAGACTGGTTCTTTACCACTGAGCCTCTTGGGTAGCCCATGATATAGACAGTGGTGACTAAATCTACTAGATATTAAAACACCACAGAATCTCTATAATTAAAATAATGTGTTGGTGTTGGTGTATCCATAGACAAGTTAAACAGAATATGAATTCAAATAATAGACTCAAGTATATATTATATATATATTAAGATTTAGTATATGATAAAAATGGCATATTCAGTTGCTACAGAAGAAAATGGACGTTTTCAAAAATGGGATGAACAACTGATTATTCACTTGAAAAAAAATAAAGTTAGATCCACACCTCACAATACACATACACTGCTGCTACTGCTGCTAAGTCGCGTCAGTCATGGCCGACTCTGTGCGACCCCATAGACGGCAGCCCACCAGGCTCCCTGTCCCTGGGATTCTCCAGGCAAGAACACTGGAGTGGGGTGCCATTTCCTTCTCCAATGCAGGAAAGTGAAAAGTGAAAGTGAAGTCGCTCAAGTCGTGCCTGACTCTTAGCAACCCCATGGACTGCAGCCTACCAGGCCCCTCCGTCCATGGGGTTTTCCAAGCAAGAGTACTGGAGTGGGGTGCCATTGCCTTCTCCAGTACACATGCACACACCTCTCCAAAAGGAGTAGAGATTTAAATGTAGAAAATAAAACTATGCAAGTACTAAAAGAAGATACAGTTGAATTCTTCACTAATCTGGCGTAGAAAACAATTTTCTAACCATAACAAAAAAATCCATAAACAGTTTTTAAAAGGTTGACAAGTTTGACTCCATAAAAACTCACAACTTCATTTGAAAGAAACAGCAATGACAGCAAACTGAGAAAAATAAAATTTGCTACATAGATCATTAAGGATTACTATCCTTAATATTTAAAGAACTCTTAAAAATTGAAGGGTAAAAGAACAAAAACATATAGAAAAATGGACAAAGATTTTTATCCTCACTCATGATAAGAGAAATGCAAATTAAAACAACCACTCCTTGATAAGGCTTATGGTAACAGTCACTGATACACAGTTAGTGAGAAAGCCAAGATAGCAGTGAAAACAATAGCATAATATATGGGGAAATAGCCCAGTGCTGAGTACTAGTGATAAAAATGAATAAAACACAACCTCTGTCCTTGTATGCTCAGTCTCTGTCCTCAATTCTTTGAGAAGAAAGCAGAGCAGGACTTAGACACATAAAATGTAATTTCAGTGTACTCTGCTAAGTGCCAGGATATCATAAGTGCAGACAGGAGAGCACTTAACAGACTAGAAAGACTTCTGGGAGGAAGTGATGCCTAAATCAGTACAAGTGAGCCAGAAGAAGCAAGGAAAGGGCAAATGAGAAAGTGCAAGATGGTGCCATTGTGGTGTTTTAGGAAAAGTAGCGGCAGTTAGTTCCATAGCAGATATAATCCTGCCATGGGACCAGAGTACTAGGTGGCCTCAACAGTTTGAGTTAGTCTCTTTAACTTTCCTTTTTCAGTTTCCATGACTAGCATTCTCCATAAACGAGTGGATATATTCAATCAGGTTACAGTGAAGTCTGGCTCACCCAGGGGCGATTTGGATTTTTACAGTCTGATCATTGGTGTCGATAGTTAAGTTTCCCTCCCGAAGTGTAATCTGACTCCCAAACTCCTGGGAAACACCTCACTGCAGAGCCCACCTCAAAGTACTCAAATGGTCAGGTGTGTGTTTCAAACACATGTATCATTTTCTCTGTAATATACATAACAGATTGCAAAGAGCAATGACTGCTCAATTTGAAAACCAGGTAGTAGATTATAGAAAGGGTCTGGCAGAGAAATGATGAGGGTCCAACTGCACCAGTCATGAGGTGGAAGAGGGGCCAGAGTTTCCTGAAGTCACGATTCTCCCACATACAGAGAAATTACTCTTCTTACTATAAGGTTGAAGCCTGAAAGTATCTTCATCTAGCATTAAATAAATATAATCAAAATATCACATATACAGTAGGAGGGCTTTCATTTTTATGTATCAATTCAGAATTTGAGCACTGGCTTTCAGTTCAGTTCAGTTCAGTCGCTCAGTCATGTCCAACTCTTTGCGACCCCATGAATCGCAGCACGCCAGGCCTCCCTGTCCATCACCATCTCCCGGAGTTCACTCAGACTCACGTCCATCGAGTCAGTGATGCCATCCAGCCATCTCATCCTCTGTCGTCCCCTTCTCCTCCTGCCCCCAATCCCTCCCAGCATCAGAGCACTGGCTTAGTATTCTACCAAAAAAAAAAACAAAAAACACACACACACACACACACACATTAGTGAAAATATTCATTGGGGTAGAATTTACCCCATAATGATACAGACTTCCTATCAGTCTTGTAACAGTGAAAACTCATTTTAAAAAGTGGCAGAATTAAAATCATGATCAGATTTCTCATCATAAATGAGCCTCATGAAATGAAATTAGCTGCTTCTCCAAAAATAGCACTTAGTACTTGTTGTAGAGGAGCTGGAAGAGCACAGAGCATTCCAGAGAAAATTAAGCTATTTTTGTGTTTGTTTTCTGTCAGCTGTGTTATTTTCCAAAAGGAATTCTCTTTTTTTCCTTGTGTGCTAAGTCGCTGCAGTCATGTCCAGCTCTTTTCGACCCTATGGACTATAGCCCGCCAGGCTCCTCTGGCCATGGGATTCTCCAAGCAAGAATACTGAAGTGGGTTGCCATTTCCTTCACCAGGGGATCTTCCCGACCCAGGGATGGAAGCCTTCCCGACCAGGGATTCTCTGCCTCCTGCATTGGCAGGGCAGAGTCTTTACCACTAAGCTACCCGGGAAGCCTCATTTTTTTTTTTTCTCATCTCTTTTTCTTTTTAAAAAAACACTATTTATTTATTTATTTTTGGCTGTTCTGGGTCTTCATTGCTGCATGTAGGCTTTCTCTAGTTGCAGCAAGTGACCCTGGCAAAGTTTATCACTAATTATTGAATTATAGGCTATCGGTGGCAGATGATGAGAAGGTTAGATAGTTATCACCAGCTTAATGGATGTGAGTTTGAGCAAACTCTGGAAGACAGTGGAGGACAGAGGAGCCTGGCGGGCTATAGTCCATGGGGTCACAAAGAGTCAGACACAACTTAGCTACTGAACAAACTGAGTTACAGAATCAGTCTCAACACTGTTGAGATTGCAACAGCGTTACCTAATTTCAACAGCAAAGAAGGGTCTTATATATGTGAGATAAGAATCTGATTAAACTTCCAAAAGTCTTCCTTTTATAGGTGATGTACATTTTAAAAGCTTAGGTGTCTGATATTTTATGATTTGCCTGAGAATTACTTAAAATCCTATACCACACAGGCCTTTAAGAGTATTTGCCTCTTACCTAATGCCATCTGTTATAGATCAGCTACATACATATATATATATATACACACACACATATATAGCATCATCTCCAAAGAATTCTCTATATTATTTATAAACATTATAATATGGGTTGTAATAAGTTATGAAAAATGCAAACACATCTGGAGGTCATTTAACAAAAATCAATAAACCACTTATGAATTGAGCTATTATTTATATGTTATCTGATTGGCTCACTAAACATTTCCATTTTTCCCTAAACATTGCCAGTTTGTCCAAACATGCCTGAGTTGATCAAAAGACTCAGTGGCTACATAAAACACTAATTAAGTTTTTCATAACACTGTTTCTCAGAAAGCTAAAAATCCTCTTTCATTGGTGAATCTTCATTTGGGCAATAGAAATGTGAACACTTCAAGCTACACAGTCAAAAAGAAATACAGTTATAGAGGATCATCTAGGCAGTCTATATAGGAAAAACTACTCATTAAAGATTACTTTGCCCACGTTTTCTAAATCATTACTTCAAACCTCAACATCCTTTTGTCCATGCCAATATAGCTATCAGATAGTCCCATAAAAAGAGTCCCTTGTACATTTTCAAACCACCAAAACCACAGTCATATGTATTTATAATCCCAGCAGACTTGCCCTTGCAAAATTCCAATTGATTTCAACAGGACACACCCATTCCCCAGAGCATTGTTAGCTTTTCTCATCCACTTTAATGAGAGAAAACATTCTATTAGTAAAGCAGGTGGCAACCATTACAAATATCTTATGAAGTACTAAATAGTGGGGAATTTCTCTGAGCCAAGAAACAGTAATATACAATAACCATTATGTACACTGTACTGGCAAAATTGTTCTTTTTATAAACTCACCAGAATTGAATGGATTGACATCTCACCCTAAAAGAAAGGAAGGTCACTGTTTCTGACTGCCTTTTGTGCCAAGCACAGTACTAGACACGTTTATACAGTATTATTTTATAGACAAGTAACTATTGTTCTTACAGCTCACAACAAATTACCTACTAAAGGACACATAATTATAAAGGATCAGACCTACTCCAAAGCCCAAGCCCTTCCTACTTTACCAGACTATACACAGCCCTACCTGAGGGTCTAAAACAAAAAAAGTAAAGGCATCCTAATTTAACTGCTATGTTGGCCCAAGTGTGCAGAGAGAATGTAACTCCACTTTGACGTTAATATGATTTTCCTCATGAGCCCACATCCCCTGGATAGTAGGGGAAAAATATAACACCAAATCTGCTTTAAACTTTAGTCCAATCCAGTGGTTCGAACTGTATCCAAGATGGCATATAGTGGATCCTGTCCACCATATTCTCTCTACCATTGTGCAGCAAGACTTGTGTTTTAGATGACCAGACAAGTCATCTAGCATCCTACTCTATGAATGGAGTACTTTCAGTTTGCTCCTTGATATGCTAAAGGGGAAAAATACAGGATTTTACAGAATCCTTTCTTGTCCAATGACCTGGTTTGCAAAACTCTGGTCTATGAGCAAATTAAAACTTGGTACTACATTCCTTCTACACCTTCTCTCTGTCCCCACCCCAACTGGGATTCCTAGACCAGCCAGAGCTAAGATTATATATTCAGAGAAGCAAAAGAGAAAAGCAGATTGGTGAAACTAATCATACAGTCAGGGGTGAATGAAGCTAGTACAATAGAACCCCAATTTTGTGAAATTATTTTTCATTTGAAAATATAAACTTCAAAAAAAAAAAGAAAATATAAACTTCATGTGGTCATGTATGGATGTGAGAGTTGGACTGTGAAGAAGGCTGAGCGCCGAAGAATTGATGCTTTTGAACTGTGGTGTTGGAGAAGACTCTTGAGAGTCCCTTGGACGGCAAGGAGATCCAACCAGTCCATTCTGAAGGAGATCAACCCTGGGATTTCTTTGGAAGGAATGATGCTAAAGCTAAAACTCCAGTACTTTGGCCACCTCATGCGAAGAGTTGACTCATTGGAAAGGACTCTGATGCTGGGAGGGATTGGGGGCAGGAGGAGAAGGAGACGACAGAGGATGAGATGGCTGGATGGCATCACTGACTCGTTGGATGTGAGTCTGAGTGAACTCCGGGAGATGGTGATGGACATGGAGGCCTGGCGTGCTGCGATTCATGGGGTTGCAAAGAGTCGAACACGACTGAGTGACTGAACTGACTGACCGACTGATGAATATATCATATATACATATATATACTATGGAAATAAACTATGGATTATAAATTGTTGCAGAATCTTTTAAAAGGGTTCCCCTTCAATTTTTTAATTAAAATGTGTAACTGTTAAATTAAGAATCAATCCTCAAAGTAAATAATTTGCTGTTTTTCAGTCACAAAGTCATATCCGACTCTGTGACCCCATGGACTGCAGCAGACCAGGCTTCCCTGTCCTTCACTATCCCAGAGTTTGCTCAAACTTATGTCCATTTAGTCAGTGATGTCATCCAATCATTTCATCCTCTGTTGCCTCCTTCTCCTCCTGCCCTTAACCTTTTCCACTATCAGGGTCTTTTCCAATGAGTTGACTCTTTGCATCATATGTGTATGTAATTTTCTTTGCACTTCACCCTCCAAGGTGGCAGGAGAAATATAAACATTCTAGTATGTGTTTTTCCACACCTGTATCCACATTTATACAAACATATACAGACAAGCAAAGATATAAATAGGGGTTTTAAATATTTTATAAATAATCTATATACATTGCTCTTCAACTTACTTTTCTGCTTTAACAGTCTCATTTAAACCAGTCAAATTGATTAAAACAAACTCCCACACAAAGAGTAGTGGACATATTTCAAAATTTCACTTGACTCATTAAAGAAGAAATCAGCCAAATGACAACATTGATTCAATTTGGACGTGAGAAACTTGGACTTATATAAAGAGTGAAAAAAGGAATACCATAAATAAAATTGCTATTTTTATTGCTATAAAATTTAATATTAAAATAGTCATTGTCCTACAGGGAAATAAAATCATAACCTCTGGGGTTATCTCCTTTACTATACAAAAAAGTCATCACACCTTATTAGATTTCTACCAGCTAACTTTTAACTTTTTTGAGCTGTAAAATGTCTGTGCCCTAATCAATTGTAAACACTAAGTCAGGCCAAATCTTTCTTCCTCAGAAGAGAGCTAGATGACCCTCAGACTGGCTTGTTAGAAAATGCTATAGCAAGATATTAAAAGCATGCAATCATCTTTCTTGCATTATTTCCAAGGTTTAGAAATTTTTTCCTAAACGTAATAGATCATGAATATCCTTCAGATATACATACATATATATATATCCAATTAACTTTTTAATAAATGCATAATCAGTCTATAGTATAAATATTCTACAAATAAGCCAATAAACCATTAATGGACACACATATTTTCCCCAATATTTTAGCTATAAATAATACTGTTTTAATATCTATGTATATATATCCTTTGATAGTGATGCCTCTGTTCCTAAGATAGAATTCCCCAATGCACTGTCATCAAAATAAAAAAAAATACATAGATATTTTAATTTAATAGCGATTGCCACACTCTTTTATGAGTTTTGACAGTGTGAGATGTAGTCCTATGTATGTTTTTACCCTTGTTAAGTCAAAATAATCCTAGCAAGACTGAAAATACATGACACCTTTCTGACTGTGCAATCACATGAAAAGATAGCAAGTAATTTTCATGACAAGAACTTAATGACAATGATTACTCAAACTATAAATCAAAAATGTAATAAAATAAATGTATACATCTTTATTGGTTTCACAATAAAATGTTAGCTTTTTCATTCGCTTCTCTTGATAATTCTAATACATTATATTTGGTACTATTGATTTATAAATAAACAGTATGCCTCATTAATAATTTGGTACTATTGATTTATAAATAAACAGTATGCCTCTTATTAATATATAATAGTTACTTTGTTTCTTGTCTAGCTTAAGAAAATACTAACACTAAAGTAATCATGTTGTGCCATCATTTTTTCCCAAAACACTTGACAAAACAAAACAAATAAATATAACAAAACAGAAACAGACTCAGTCCTCCCAACTGAGGAGGACTTATAATTGCATTTGTTTTCAAGTACTTTTATATCCTCAAGTGTTTGAAACAGTCCTGACACAAAGGCAGAATAAGCTTTACCATTAAGTGCATCTGATTAAACATATCATTTAAGGACTTTGGGCTTTTCTGGTGACTCAAATGGTAAAGAATCTGCCTGCAGTGCAGAAGACCTGGCTTTGATCCCTGGGTCTGAAAGATCCCCTGGAGAAGTAAATGGCAACCCACCTCAGTATTCCTGCCTGGAGAATTCCATGGACAATGGAGCCTGGTGGACTATAGTCCAAGGTGTCTCAAAGAGTTAGACATGACTAAGTGACTAACACTTTCACTTAAGTCCTTTGTTTCCTTACTAATTTTCCATCTGGATAATCTGTCCATTAATATAAGTGAGGTGTTAAAAGTCCCCTGCTATTATTGTGTTACCATCAATTTTTCCCTTTATGTTATTAGTATTTGCTTTGTGTTCAGATGTTCCTATCTTGGGCTTATATATATTTATGATTGTTATGTCTTCTTGTTGAATTGATCCCTTATTCATTACTGATTGTCCTTCTTTGTCTCTTGTTACAGTCTTTGTTTTAAAGTCTATTTTGCCCAATACATGTATTGCTACCACAGTTTTCTTTTTGTTTCCATTTGTATGGAATACACTTTTCCATCCCCTCACTTTCAGTTTGTGTATACACTTAGATCTGAAGTGAATCTCTTGTAGGCAGCATATATATGAGTCCTGTTTGTTTATTTAGCCACTCTGTGTCTTTTGATTGGAACATTTAATCCACTTACATTTAAAGTAATTATTGATATGTATGTACTTATTGCCATTTTTTCTTTATTTTCTGATTGTTTTTGTAGTTCTTGTTTGTCCCTTTTTCATTCTTTTGCTCTCTCCCTTTGTGATTTGATGACTATCTTTAAAGCTATATTTAGAGTCCTTTCTCTTTTTGTGTGTTTATCTATTACAGATTTTTGGTTAGTGGTTGCCATGATGTTTGTACATAGTGAAAGTGAAAGTGAAGTCACTCAGTCATGTCCGACTCTTTGCAACCCCATAGAATGTAGCATATCAGGCTCCTCTGTCCATGGGATTTTCCAGGCAAGAGTGATGGAGTGGATTGCCATTTCCTACATAACAACCTATGTATATGCATGATGATTATTTTAAGTTGATGCTCTCTTAAGTTCAAATGCATTCTAACAACTTTGCATGTTTACCCTCCCCACTACACATTTATTGTTTTGGGCATCATATCTTGCATATTTGTATTGCATATCCTTTAACTACTTATGAATGGTTTTACTACTTTGTTTTTTACCTTCCTAATAGCTTTATAAGTGGTTGATCTACTACCTTCATGTATGTTTGCCATTACCAATGAGACTTTTCCTTTCATAATTTTCATATTTCTAGTTGTGGTCTTTTCTGCTTTACATTTCTTAAGTTAGTTTAGTGGTGCTGAACACTTTTAGGTTTTGTTTATGTGTAAAACTCTTTATCTCCTTTAAAGCTGAAGGATAGCATTGCGAGGTAGAGTTTTCTTCATTGTAGTTTTTGTCTTTTCATCACTTGAAATACAGTAAGTCCCCTACATATGAATGAGTTCCGTACCAAGAGTGTAAGTCCAGTTTGTTCATAAGTCCAACAAAGTTAGCCTAGGTACCCAACTAACACAATCAGCTATGTAGGACTCTACTGTAATAGGTTTATAATACTTTCCAAACAAATAAAAAACACAAAAAATAAACATTTTTATTCTTACAGTTCAGTACCTTGTAAAGTATGGTAGTGCAGTACAACTGGCATAGAGGGGCTGGCATCCAGTGAACAGGCAGGAAGAGTTGCTGACTAAGGGAGGGAGAGGCAGTGGAAGACGGTAGAAATGAAGGGTCATCAGCAATAGAAGACAGAGGCCAAGCTGCAATTTCACTCACACCTGACATCGATGATACAGATTCCGGTTCCTTGCTGGATTCATTTCTATCTACTCTCTTGAAAACAATGAATCAGTGATGTCTGAGCAGTGCCTCTTTTTTTCTTGTTGTAGATAACATGGCAGCACTGGATTGCATTCTGAACAGTTACTGCAACCTTCATGTACCAGTCTACATTTTGGTCCTATGCCTCACAAACTAACAGTGCCTTCTCAAACAAAGAAAATCCCCTTACCATTTCCTGCATCATGAATCTTTCTGGTTCTTCAGTTACTTCTTATTCCTCTTGTCTTTGTCATTTCCCTGGGCCTCCAATTCCATCAGGTCTTCATTAGGAAGCTCCTTGTGTTGTACAGTAACAGTGCTGTTCATTAAAATACACAAAACACAACCACTTACAGAGGATGCATGCGTGTGACAATGTTCACCAGGCACGTGAACTGACCTATGTGATTGGACATGTGAACACATCTTTGCATCTTTGAAAGTTCACAACTTGAAGTTTTGTATGTAGGGGACCTACTGTATATCATTCCACTCACTTCTGGCCTGCAAGATTTCTGATGAGAAGTCAGCTGATAGTCTTATTTCCTGTAATTAACTAATTGCTTTTCCCTTGCTGCTTTTATTTTATTTTTTTTCTTTATTTTTTTTATTTTTTAAATTTATTTATTTATTTTTAATTTTTACTTTACAATTCTGTATTGGTTTTGGCATAGATTGACATGAATCCACCACAGGTGTACATGCGTTCCCAAACATGAACCCCCCTCCCACCCCCCTCCCCACAACATCTCTCTGGGTCATCCCCGCGCGTCAGCCCCAAGCGTGTCATATCCTGCATCAGACATAGACTGGCATTTCGATTCTTACATGATATTATACATGTTTCAATGCCATTCTCCCAAATCATCACACCCTCTCCCTCTCCCTCTGAGTCCAAAAGTCCGCTATACACATCTGTGTCTTTTTTGCTGTCCTGCATACAGGGTCATCATTGCCATCTTTCTAAATTCCATATATATGTATTAGTATACTGTATTGGTGTTTTTCTTTCTGGCTCACTTCACTCTGTATAATTGGCTCCAGTTTCATCCATCTCATCAGAACTGATTCAAATGTATTCTTTTTAATGGCTGAGTAATACTCCATTGTGTATATGTACCACAGCTTTCTTATCCATTCATCTACTGATGGACATCTAGGTTGTTTCCATGTCCTGGCTATTATAAACAGTGCTGCGATGAACATTGGGGTACATGTGTCTCTTTCAATTCTGGTTTCCTCTGTGTGTATGCCCAACAGTGGGATTGCTGGGTCATAAGGCATTTCTATTTGCAATTTTTTAAGGAATCTCCACACTGTTCTCCATAGTGGCTGTACTAGTTTGCATTCCCACCAACAGTGTAGGAGGGTTCCCTTCTCTCCACATCCTCTCCAGCATTTATTGCTTGCAGATTTTTGGATCGCAGACATTCTGACTGGTGTGAAGTGGTACCTCATTGTGGTTTTGATTTGCATTTCTCTAATAATGAGTGATGTTGAGCATCTTTTCATGTGTTTGTTGGCCATCCGTATGTCTTCTTTGGAGAAATGTCTATTTAGTTCTTTGGCCCATTTTTTGATTGGGTCGTTTATTTTTCTGGAATTGAGCTGCAGGAGTTGCTTGTATATTTTTGAGATTAGTTGTTTGTCAGTTGCTTCGTTTGCTATTATTTTCTCCCATTCGGAAGGCTGTCTTTTCACTTTGCTTATGTTTTCCTTTGTTGTGCAGAAGCTTTTAATTTTAATTAGATCCCATTTGTTTATTTTTGCTTTTATTTCCAGAATTCTGGGAGGTGGATCATAGAGGATCCTGCTGTGGTTTATGTCGGAGAGTGTTTTGCCTATGTTCTCCTCTAAGAGTTTTATAGTTTCTGGTCTTACATTTAGATCTTTAATCCATTTTGAGTTTATCTTTGTGTGCGGTGTTAGAAAGTGATCTAGTTTCATTCTTTTACAAGTGGTTGACCAGTTTTCCCAGCACCACTTGTTAAAGAGATTGTCTTTACTCCATTGTATATTCTTGCCTCCTTTGTCAAAGATAAGGTGTCCATATGTATGTGGATTTATCTCTGGGCTTTCTATTTTGTTCCATTGATCTATATGTCTGTCTTTGTGCCAATACCATACTGTCTTGATGACTGTGGCTTTGTAGTAGAGCCTGAAGTCAGGCAAATTGATTCCTCCAGTTCCATTCTTCTTTCTCAAGATTGCTTTGGCTATTCGTGGTTTTTTGTATTTCCATACAAATCTTGAAATTATTTGTTCTAGTTCTGTGAAAAATATCGCCGGTATCTTGATAGGGATTGCATTGAATTTGTAAATTGCTTTGGGTAATATACTCATTTTCACTATATTGATTCTTCCGATCCATGAGCATGGTATATTTCTCCATCTATTAGTGTCCTCTTTGATTTCTTTCATCAGTGTTTTATAGTTTTCTGTATATAGGTCTTTAGTTTCTTTAGGTAGATATATTCCTAAGTATTTTATTCTTTTTGTTGCAATGGTGAATGGAATTGTTTCCTTAATTTCTTCTTCTACTTTCTCATTATTAGTGTATAGGAATGCAAGGGATTTCTGTGTGTTGATTTTATATCCTGCAACTTTACTATATTCATTAATTAGCTCTAGTAATTTTCTGGTAGAGTCTTTAGTGTTTTCTATGTAGAGGATCATGTCATCTGCAAACAGTGAGAGTTTTACTTCTTCTTTTCCAATTTGGATTCCTTTTATTTCTTTTTCTGCTCTGATTGCTGTGGCTAAAACTTCCAGAACTATGTTGAATAGTAGTGGTGAAAGTGGGCACCCTTGTCTTGTTCCTGACTTAAGGGGAAATGCTTTCAATTTTTCACCATTGAGGATAATGTTTGCTGTGGGTTTGTCATATATAGCTTTTATTATATTGAGGTATGTTCCTTCTATTCCTGCTTTCTGGAGAGTTTTTATCATAAATGGATGTTGAATTTTGTCAAAGGCCTTCTCTGCATCTATTGAGATAATCATATGGTTTTTATTTTTCAATTTGTTAATGTGGTGAATTACATTGATTGATTTGCGGATATTGAAGAATCCTTGCATCCCTGGGATAAAGCCCACTTGGTCATGGTGTACGACCTTTTTAATGTGTTGTTGGATTCTGATTGCTAGAATTTTGTTGAGGATTTTTGCATCTATGTTCATCAGTGATATTGGCCTGTAGTTTTCCTTTTTTGTAGTATCTTTGTCAGGTTTTGGTATTAGGGTGATGGTGGCCTCATAGAATGAGTTTGGAAGTTTCCCTTCCTCTGCAATTTTCTGGAAGAGTTTGAGTAGGATAGGTGTTAACTCTCCTCGAAATTTCTGGTAGAATTCAGCTGTGAAGCCGTCTGGACCTAGGCTTTTGTTTGCTGGAAGATTTCTGATTACAGTTTCAATTTCCGTGCTTGTGATGGGTCTGTTAAGATTGTCTATTTCTTCCTGGTTTAGTTTTGGAAAATTGTATTTTTCTAAGAATTTGTCCATTTCTTCCAGGTTGTCCATTTTATTGGCATATAATTGCTGATAGTAGTCTCTTATGATCCTTTGTATTTCTGTGTTGTCTGTTGTGATCTCTCCATTTTCATTTCTAATTTTATTGATTTGATTTTTCTCTCTTTGCTTCTTGATGAGTCTGGCTAATGGTCTGTCAATTTTATTTATCCTTTCAAAGAACCAGCTTTTGGCTTTGTTGATTTTTGCTATGGTCTCTTTTATTTCTTTTGCATTTATTTCTGCCCTAATTTTTAAGATTTCTTTCCTTCTGCTAACTCTGGGGTTCTCTAATTCTTCCTTTTCTAGTTGCTTTAGGTGTAGAGTTAGGTTATTTATTTGACTTTTTTCTTGTTTCTTGAGGTATGCCTGTATTGCTATGAACTTTCCTCTTAGCACTGCTTTTATAGTGTCCCACAGGTTTTGGGTTGTTGTGTTTTCATTTTCATTAGTTTCTATACATATTTTGATTTCTTTTTTGATTTCTTCTGTGATTTGTTGGTTATTCAGAAGCGTGTTGTTCAGCCTCCATATGTTGGAATTTTTAATAGGTTTCCTCCTGTAATTGAGATCTAATCTTAGTGCATTATGGTCAGAAAAGATGCTTGGAATGATTTCGATTTTTTTGAATTTATCAAGGTTATATTTATGGCCCAGGATGTGATCTATCCTCGAGAAGGTTCCATGAGCACTTGAGAAAAAGGTGAAATTCATTGTTTTGGGGTGCAATGTCCTATAGATATCAATTAGGTCTAACTGGACTAATGTATCATTTAAAGTTTGCGTTTCTTTGTTAATTTTCTGTTTAGTTGATCTGTCCACATGTGTGAGTGGGGTATTAAAGTCTCCCACTATTATTGTGTTGTTGTTAATTTCCTCTTTCATACTTGTTAGCATTTGTCCTACATATTGCGGTGCTCCTATATTGGGTGCATATATATTTATAATTGTTATATCTTCTTCTTGGATTGATCCTTTGATCATTATGTAGTGGCCTTCTTTGTCTCTTTTCACAGCCTTTGTTTTAAAGTCTATTTTATCGGATATGAGTATTGCCACTCCTGCTTTCTTTTGGTCTCTATTTGCATGGAATATCTTTTTCCAACCCTTCACTTTCAGTCTGTATGTGTCCCTTGTTTTGAGGTGGGTCTCTTGTAAGCAGCATATAGAGGGTTCTTGTTTTTGTATCCAATCGGCCAGTCTTTGCCTTTTGGTTGGGGCATTCAATCCATTTACGTTTAAGGTAATTATTGATAAGTATGATCCCGTTGCCATTTATTTTATTATTTTGGGTTCAGGTTTATACTCCCTTTTTGTGATTCCTGTCTAGAGAATATCCTTTAGAATTTGTTGGAGAGCTGGTTTGGTGGTGCTGAATTCTCTCAGCTTTTGCTTGTCTGTAAAGCTTTTGATTTCTCCTTCGTATTTGAATGAGATCCTTGCTGGGTATAGTAATCTGGGCTGTAGGTTATTTTCTTTCATCACTTTAAGTATGTCTTGCCATTCCCTCCTGGCCTGAAGAGTTTCTATTGAGAGATCAGCTGTTTTCCTTATGGGAATCCCCTTGTGTGTTATTTGTTGTTTTCCCCTTGCTGCTTTTAATAGTTGTTCTTTGTGTTTGATCTTTGTTAATTTGATTAATATGTGTCTTGGGGTGTTTCGCCTTGGGTTTATCCTATTTGGGACTCTCTGGGTTTCTTGGACTTGGGTGATTATTTCCTTCCCCATTTTAGGGAAGTTTTCAACTATTATCTCCTCAAGGATTTTCTCATGGTCTTTCTTTTTGTCTTCTTCTTCTGGGACTCCTATAATTCGAATGTTGGAGCGTTTCATATTGTCCTGGAGGTCTCTGAGATTGTCCTCATTTCTTTTAATTCGTTTTTCTTTTTTCCTCTCTGATTCATTTATTTCTACCATTCTGTCTTCTATTTCACTAATCCTATCTTCTGCCTCCGTTATTCTATTATTTGTTGCCTCCAGAGTGTTTCTGATCTCATTTATTGCATTATTCATTGTATATTGACTCTTTTTTATTTCTTCTAGGTCCTTGTTGAACCTTTCTTGCATCTTCTCAATCCTTGTCTCTAGGGTATTTATCTGTGATTCCATTTTGACTTCAAGGTTTTGGATCATTTTCACTATCAATATTCGGAATTCTTTCTCAGGTAGATTCCCTATCTCTTCCTCTTTTGTCTGGTTTGGTGGGCATTTCTCCTGCTCCTTTACCTGTTGGGTATTCCTCTGTCTCTTCATCTTGGTTATATTGCTGCGTTTGGAATGGCCTTTTTGTGTTCTGGTAATTTGTGGAGTTCTCTTTATTGTGGAGCTTCCTCACTGTGGGTGGGGTTGTATCAGTGGCTTGTCAAGGTTTCCTGGTTAGGGAAGCTTGTGTTGGAGGTCTAGTGGGTGGAGCTGGGTTTCTTCTCTCTGGAGTGCAGTGGAGTGACCAGTAATGGGTTATGAGACGTCTAAAGTTTTGGAGTAACTTTGAACTGCCTGTATATTGAAGCTCAGGGGTGTGTTCCTGTGTTGCTGGAGAATTTGTGTGATATGTCTTGCTCTGGAACTTGTTGGCCCTTGGGTGGAGCTTTGTTTCAGTGTAGGTTTGGAGGCATTTGATGAGCTCCTATTGCTTAATGTTCCCTGAATTCAGGAGTTCTCTGATGTTCTCAAGCTTTGGACTTAAGCCTCCTGCTTCTGGTTTTCAGTTTTATTTTTACGGTGGTCTCTAGACTTCTCCATCTATACAGCACCAATGATATAGCATCTAGGCTAAAGATGAAAGGTTTCTCCACATTGAGGGGCACCCAGAGAGGTTCACTGGGTTACATGGAGAAGAGAAGAGGGAGGGGGTAGTTAGAGGTGACTGGGATGAGATGCGGTGAGATCAAAAGAGGAGAGAGCAAGCTAGTCAATAGTCACTTCCTTATGTGCGCTCCATAGTCTGGACCTCTCAGAGGTATTCACGGAGTTATACAGGGAAGAGGAGAGAGAGGAAGTAGACAGAGGTGGCCAGGAGGGTAAGAGAGAGGAATGAAAAGGAGAGAGACAGGTCCAGCCAGTAATCAGTTCCTTAGGTGCTCTCCACCATCTAGAACACACAGAGAATCACAGAGTTGGATATAGGAGAGATGGGGGGAGGGGGGGAGAGACAGAGGCCACCTGGTGGAGAAAAAGGAGAGTCCAAAAGGAGGAGAGAGTGGTCAAGCCAGTAATCTCGCTGTCAGGTAAGATTGGGTTATGAAATGTACAAGCTTGACAACAAAAACCGAAAAGCAAAGATTAAAAACCTAGAGTAGAGGTTAGATTTTCAAAAATACAATGTTAAAGAGACGAAGCAGAAGGAAGAAAGAAAAAAAGAGAAAAGATTAAAAAATAATAATAATATTAAGAAAAAGAAATAAGGAAAAAAAAATAAGGAAAAAGTATATATATAAGAAAAAAAAAAAAACCCAAGATTAAAAAAGAAATACCAACAACAACCATGCGAAGACTATATATGGTGTTTGCTTTTAAAAAGTAGAGTCTTTTTTTTTTTGAAAAGTAATAGTTATAGAAATATAAAGTAGAGAAATAGAAGACTTAATAGTTTAAAAAAAAGTTTGAGAAAAAAAAAGAAAGCAAAAAAAAAAAGCAAAAAAAAAAAAACAGAAAAAAAAGCAAAAAAAAGAAATGATTGTAAAAATTGTGAAGATATATCTGGCCCTTCTCTGATGTTGTGGGCCGTGTTGGTCACTTCCAAGGCGTTTCCCTCTGTTTAACTTCTGTTTGCTGGTCTCTTCAGGGTCTGAATTCCGTCCTGACACATGGGGGCGGTGGTGGACACTTTTTTTTTTTTTTTTTAGGCTCACTAGTTCAGTCGCGCTGTGGGGAGGGGGGGATGCTGCAAACAAATAGCACTGTCGTGGGCACACAGCGTCTCAACCCCCCTGGGCCTGTCTCCCCCCACGACGCACAAACCGCTCCGGCTCCACGGAGTTCAGCCAGGAACCATCCGAGGCTGGCCCCAGGCTTCGCGCACCTCCCCGGTCCAAGCCGCTCGGTTTTGGCGCCCAGGTAACCCTCAGAGGCACAAACTTGTTTGGGACTGTGCTCTGCGCCCCTCCCGGGTCCGAGCAGCTCGGGAGCTTGGCGAGCGCGGTCGCCAGGACTTGTCCCCTTCTCTGTCTCTACTGCTCAGTTTTCTGGGTGTACTGCTGGCGCTCCTTGTGAGGCGGATGGTGACTGTCCTGCATCCCCTGAAGTCTCAGCAAAGAAGCCTGCCTGCCGCTTTTTAGGTAGTCTCTCCGGGGCTGCAATTGCCCCTTTCCAGCCCTTACAGCTCTGGCTGCCTGTCCCCGGCGGGGGATGGTCTGCAGCCGGCTATTTCCGCTCCGTCCTTTGTTCTGTGCGCGGTCCTGGTGGGGTCTTATGTTCCAGCTTTTCGCGTGGTAGCTATCCCCCAGCCTGGTTTGCTCGCCCAAGTTCAATCACTCTGGTTACGCGTGGGGCGTTTCTGCCCGCTTCTTACCGAGCACGGCAGACCGCGTCTCCCGCGCTTCCCTGCCCTGCCCCCACTTGCTAGCGGCGGCTGCAGGCATCTGCTCGGCTTTTCCGCTGGGGGAGTTACTGTTGGGCTTGTAATCTGTTGGTTTTAATTATTTATTCGTTTTTCCTTCCTGTTATGTTGCCCTCTGTGTTTCCAAGGCTCGCCTTAGACTCGGCAGGTAGAGTGTTTCCTTGTGTTTGGAAACCTCTCTTCTTAGAATTCCCTTCCCGGGACGGGCTTCCCTTCCCGGGACGGAGCTCCCTCCCCACCTCCTTTGTCTCTTTTCTCATCTTTTATATTTTTTCCTACCTGTTTTTGAAGACAATGATCTGCTTTTCTGGTTGCCTGATGTCCTCTGCCTGCATTCAGAGGTTGTTTTGTGGAGTTTGCTCCGCATTGAAATGATCTTTTGAGGAATTTGTGAGGGAGAAAGTGGTCTTCCCTTCCTATTCCTCCACCATCTTGACTCCCTCCCCAAACACAGCCTTTAAAGATGAGTGTTTCCAGGTAGCAGAGTTTTCCTGCTTTCTGTAAAGTCAGCAGAACTGGCCATCACACCGAGCCATGAGACCCGTGGCATTCACCCCACATTCTGAGGTCACTCTGTCTCCCTTGCTGCTTTTAATCTCTCTTTTTTTAACATTTTAATTATGGTGTGTCTTGGTATACCTCTTTCGGTTCATCTTGTTTGGGACTGTAATTCCTAGACCTGGATGTCTATTTCTTTCCAGCTTAAGGAAGTTTTCAGCTGTTATTTCTCCTGCCCCTTTCTTTCACTCTCCTCCCTCTGAGACCCCTATAATGCAAACATTAGAATACTTAATATTGTCCCAGAAAGCTCTCAAACTATCCTCATTTTTAAAAAAAACTTTTTTTCTCTCTGTTTCGCTCTGTGATTTCCACTACTCTGTCTTCCAGTTCCCTGATGTGTTCCTATGCATCCTCTAATCTTCTGTTGATTCTTTCTCATGTATTTTTTATTTCAGTTGTATTCTTCAGCTCTTTATATTTCCTTTATACTTCCTACTTCTTTCTTAAACTCCTCACTGTGTTTATCCATTCATCTACCAAGTTCACTGAGCATCTTTATGATCTTTACCTTGAACTCTTTATCTAACAAATTGTTTACTCTGCTTTGCTTAGTTCTCCTGTTTTTTTTTTCCCCTCGTCCCTTCATTTTGGAATGTACTCCTATGTCTCCTCATTTTGCCTAATTTTCTGTGTATATTAGGTAAGTCAGTTACATTTTCCAAACTTGGAGAAATGGCCTTATGTAGAAGACATCCAATGGGGCCCAGCAGCACACAACCTTCTGGTCACCAGCGTATATGTTATGGGGTGCTACCTATGTGGGCTGTGTCAGCCCTTCTGTTGTGGCAGGGCTGACTACTGTGGGCATCCAGGTAGAGGGGCTGACCCCTTCCCCAGCCGGCTGTAAGGACATTCCTCACCTGATGTCTGCCAGCCCACTTGTAGCTCTGGGAGCTGCAGAGACCCAGAGCTAACGCAGGCCATTGATGGGCAGGGCCAGGTCCCAGCACAGCTGGCTGCAGGCCTGGAGGGACCTCGGACTGGTGCCAGTCAACTGGTGGGCAGGTAGGGCCCTGGCATGAATAGTCTAGGGTAGCACTTGCCAGCATTAGTGTCCTTGTATAGAACAAACTCCCCAAAATGGCTGCCACAAGTGTTTATATTCCCAAGGGAGTTCAGTTGCCTTCTGCTTCTCTGGGAGGCTCTCCAGGATCAAAAAGTGTGTCTGATTAAGGGGACATAGGATTCATTCGGATTTATTGCCTCTGTGGTGGGACTCAGAGCATATAAGGTTTTTAAATGTGCCCTTTAAGAATGGTATCTCTGATTCCTGCAAGCCTTCAGCTCTCCCATGTACACAAGCCCTGCTGGCCTTCAAAGCCAAGTATTCTGGGGGCTTGTCCTCTCGGTGCAGGATCCCCAGCTTAAAAGCCTGATGTAGGCCTCAGACCCCTCACTCCTTGGGGGGAATCTCTGCAGTTGTGATTGTCCTCCCATTTATGGGTCATCTCTGGGCGGGGGATAGTCTTAACTGTACTGCATCTCCATCTCTCCTACCCATCTCTTTGTGGATCCTTCTTTATATCTTTTTTGTAGAAAATCTTTCCTTCTAGTCTTCAGATCATTTGCATGACAGTAGCTCTGTAAATAGTCATATTATGAGTGTGTTTGTGATAGGAAATGAACTCAGGGTCTTCTTACTCTGCCATCTTGCCTCCAGCCCCAGTTCTTCATTCCTTTTTAATGAATGGATAAAATTTGTTTACCCATTCATCCATTAATGAATATTTTAGTTGTTGCCACGCTTTGGCTGCCGTGAATGGTGCCACCATGGATTGAAAGAAGTCACACGCACACGCACAATCACATACTGTACTATTCCATTTATATGATATATACAGCAGATAAATCCAGAGTGTAAGAGGGCAGGCTGATATTTTCTTGGGGCTGGAGAAAGAAACGAACAGGAATGAACACCTGCTTAACAGATGTGGAGCTCCCTTTTGGAGTGATGAAAATGTTTTAGAGCTAGATAGAAGTGGTAGTTATACAATGCTGTGAATTGCTAACTACCACTGATTGTTCATTTTGTAGTGACTGCATACTGTGAGCCCTCAGTTGTAGCCAACTCTTTGTGACCCCACGGACTGTAGCCCAACAGGCTTCTCTGTCTATGGGATTTTTCTGACAAGAATCCTGGAGTTGATGCCCTTTCTTCCTCCAGGGGATCTTCCTGACCTGGGGATCAAACCCGTACCTTCTGAATTGGCAGGCGGATTCTTTACTATTGAGCCACCTGGGAATCGTGTTATGTCAAGTTCACCTCTAAATAAATCTATAAATAAATATCTGGTGCAGTTTCTGTCTCCAAACTGGGCCCTTACTGATACTTTTGCCTTCATCAGACAAACAGCAGCTGTTGGATTTGCTTTTACCACTTGAACCACAGGACTGGCACCAGCCCTTGTTCCTGTCTCTTCCTCAGGTTTCCAGTTTAGCAGGTGATTGACTCTCAGAGGAAAACACTGTCTTGACCTATGCCACCCAATATGTGCCAGCCTTATGTGGCTATTTAAATAAGTGTAAAAAAGATTCAGTTTCACTGACACTTGAAAGTGCTCATTATCCAGTGACTAGTGGCTACAATATTGCACAAAGCATTTCCATCATTGCAAAAAGTTCTATTGAATGGTATTGGTCTGCACTTCACCAACAGTCTTTCTATCATAAAGCTTCCAAAGTATTTTGCAGCTATTCATCAGCCTGTAGTTACAGTTTCTTTTATAGCCTAAATGAGAGAAACCAATGAATAAGTTAGGTTAGGGACATATGTCTTTGCAGATTTCTCCACTTAACTCTACCCTTTCTTCAACCAGTAATTCAGTTCTCATCCATCCCTCTCCCTAAATACACATCAGTATTTATCACATTTATGCTGCTGCTAAGTCACTTCAGTCATGTCCAACTCTGTGCGACTCCACAGACAGCAGCCCACCAGGCTCCCCCGTCCCTGGGATTATCCAGGCAAGAACACTGGAGTGTGTTGCCATTTCCTTCTCCAATTCATGAAAGTGAAAAGTGAAAGTGAAGTCACTCAGTTGTGTCCGACTCTTGGCGACCCCATGGACTGCAGCCTACCAGGCTCCTCCATCCATGGGATTTTCTAGGCAAGAGTACTGGAGTGGGGTGCCATTGCCTTCACATTTATAAGTCTATATTTATTTTGATTACATATTAGTTCAACCTATAAAACTATAAACTCCTCAAGGCCAGAGTTTGGGGTTTGGGTTTTTTTTTTTTTTTCATATATACCCCACATTCAGTGGTATATTCCTTGAGCACTCACCAAATTCTTGATGACTGAACATCTGATGAGGCCAGCTCTGATTTCATGGGATTGGTTCCAAACTGAAAAAATAAAACTTCTGCCAGCACAGTGGTAACACCATGCCTAAATAAACAGCAGTGATTTGCAATGCCTTCCTCCTATGATTTCTTCTGGTTTTGATTTTTAATGAATATACCACTTCAAAAACATTCTTAGTGTGGCTCAGCCCAAATAACTCCAGAAGGAGATGGTAGCCTCCCTCTGTGAAAACCAGCCCAGCACTAAATCCTTTTTGTTCCTGGGTCACAGAGCAGATCCAAGATCAACCCAGGGTGATAGAAACCAGAGACACAAGCCGAACACAATGCCTTTCCCTCAAGACATTTTCCTAAATATTCTTCCTACTGTTAAAAGATAAACTGAGGCATATTAAAAATTGTAAAGGTTTCTTTGAGCAAAAATCGATTTGAATCAGGCAGCGCCAAACCCCAAGTGGTTAGGAGTGCTCCACTGACAGGAGCTCCAGGGAGAGACTTCTATAGAGAAAAGGCAGAAGCAAAGTCAGGAAATTATTGATTGGCTATAGCTTAAAGCCTGGTTGGCTGCTTGTGATTGGTTGTCTTAGGTTTTAATTATGTAACCTTGAAGCACTTACAGGCTTAGATTTGCCTAAGTAGGCTGCTTTAGAGCCACTCAATCTAGTGGCTTCCTTGTTTAATTAAATACTGCCTATGTTATGTGTCTTTCTGAGAAAACCCACAGATAGCTGAACGAGAGGTTCCAACTGTAGGGTGACTAATCAGTAGTGGTCTTGAATGACGTTTTCCAAACTCTCACCAGCCTACGCAGAATCAGTCTGTAAGTTACAGCAACTTCCTCATATTTATGAATAGTGACTATGAGTTTGAGGAAAATTTGTGCTTTGAGTAGTCTATGCGTTATGTCTTCAGCCTTATATCTGTACAGAGCTGGTAAGGAGTGATCCTCCTCCTACTTTACTGCATGTACAATAGTGTCATTCTTCGTTTAAAGTGGGAATGACCAAGATTCATGTGTGCCGTGGCAAGTAGCTTAGCCTTGCTAATTGGAGAAATAATAAAACATTAAGAAAGAAAGTGGGTAAATACAGAACGCCCAGTTGGTGAGAGGCATATCCAGTAAAGATACCCATGTGGGCATGTGAGCCAGTTATTACTGATACCATCACACTCTCATCTCTTATTTCTACTTCCTCTACTACTTTCTCAGTCCAACTTAGAGAAACTACTTCCCTCTCTCTTTAAGCTATACTTGGTCAATTTTTAGAGTGATCAACCCATACAGGAACCCAATCTATTACTAGAATCCTGGGCAGATGAGTAATACGCAGTGGAAGCCATCAGTCCCTTCTCCACGTCTCTTGGTCAGGCTTATCACTTTTGTGCCCACGACTTGACCTCCAGTTACTACCATCTGTATCTCTTTGCCTGAACACTTTCTCACACAGCAGAAGAGAAATATCAGGGAATTCACACTCCTCTGGAAGAAGTCATTTTCCAATGATGGATGACAATTGGTGTCTAAATAACTGATTTTCTTGCCCCTTAGAATGAGATCACCATGAAATGTATATTCTACACTGACCTCCAACCTTCTCCAGTGAAATGAAGCTCAAGTTTTCCAAGGTGTTAACTTGAGCTTTTTTGACTGCCTTCCCTTCCATATTTCACATCCTCACTTCCTTACTGATGTTTACTGGGATCACCTCCCAGATAAGCTACAAGAACTCAGGTCTTTGTTTCAGGGTCTGCTGCTGAGTGAACTCAAATCAAAACATATAGTAATAATAATAGTTATCATTTGTTCGGCACATGCTATGTGAGAGACACTGTTCTAAGAGCTTTATATATATATGAAGGCATTTAAATGTCACACAATTGGACAGGTAGTTACTGTCACCATTATCCCTAGTGTACAGGTGGGGGAACTGGAGCACAGAGATGTTTAATACCTATTCCTTGAACCTGGTTAGAATGGCTCCAGAACCTTTGTACCTATGCTATACTATGCTGTTCACTACCTCAAATGGGCCTTTGAGAAATAAATATATTAAAACAAAAAAGGAAAAAAATCAGAAATTCAGAAGTCATGGTGATTAATTCATATATTCTAAACGCCTGACAGAAGAACCAGGAGACAAAGTACTTATTGAATAAAAGGTAAAGAAGAGAGTGGAGCAAAACTTAATAGATAGAGGAAGTAGGACCCTAAATAAAAATTATATTGACACTGGAAGATTAAAGGTGGCTGCAAATGTTTTACTGTTATTGGTGGTGTTCAGTTGCTCAGTCATGTTTGACTCTTTGTGACCTCTGGGACTGCAACACACCAGGCTTTCCTGTCCTTCACTGTCTCTGAGGTTGTTGAAACTCAGGTCCACTGAGTCAGTGATGCTGTCCAACCATCTCATCCTCTCTCGCTCCCTTCTCTTGCCTTCAATCTTTCCCAGCATCAGAGTCTTATCCAATGAGTCAGCACTTCACATCCGATAACCAAAGTTTTGGTATTTCAGCTTTAGCATCAGTCCTTCCAATGAATATTCAGGACTGATTTCCTTTAAGACTGACTGGTTTGATCTCCTTACTGTCCAGGGGACTCTCAAGGGTCTGCTGTGTATGTGCTTAGTTACTCAGCCATGTCCGGCACTTCGCAACCCCATGGACTATAGCCCGCCAGGCTCCTCTGTCCATGGGGATTCCTCAGGGAACAATACTGGAGTGGGTTGCCATGCCTCCTCCACAGCATCTTCCCAACCCAGGGATCGAACCCACATCTCCCACGTTGCAAGAGGATTCTTTACCATCTGATCAACCAGGGAAACCCTCAAGATTCTTCTCCAACATCACGATTCAGTTCAGTTCAGTCGTTCAGTAGTGTTGGACTCTTTGCGACCCCATGAATCTCAGCATGCCAGGCCTCCCTGTCCATCACCAACTCCCAGAGTCCACTCAAACCCATGTCCATCGAGTCAGTGATGCCATCCAACCATCTGATCCTCTGTAGTCCCCTTCTCCTCCTGCCCTCAATCTTTCCCAGCATCACGGTCTTTTCCAATGAGTCAGCTCTTCGCATCATGTGGCCAAAGTATTGGAGTTTCTGCTTCAACATCAGTCCTTCCAATGGACACCCAGGACTGATCTTTAGGATAAACTGGTTTGATCTCCTTACAGTCCAAGGGACTCTCAAAAGTCTTCTCCAACACCACAGTTCAAAAGCATCAATTCTTTGGCGCTCAGCTTTCTTTATAGTTCAACTCTCACATCCATACATGACTACTGGAAAAACCATAGCCTTGACTAGACGGACATTTGTTGGCAAAGTAATGTCTCTGCTTTTTAATATGCTGTCTAGGTTGGTCATAACATTCCTTCCAAGGAGTAAGCGTCTTTTAATTTCATGGCTACAATCACCATCTGCAGTGATTTTGGAGCCCAAAGAAATAAAGTCTGACACTGTTTCCACTGTTTCCCCGTCTATTTGCCATGAAGTGATGGGACCAGATGCCATGATCTTTGTTTTCTGAATGTTGAGCTTTAAGCCAACTTTTTCACTCTCCTCTTTCACTTTCATCAAGAGGCTTTTGAGTTCCTCTTCACTTTCTGCCATAAGGGTGGTGTCATCTGCATATCTGAAAGTGAAAGTGAAAGTGAAGTTGCTCAGTCGTGTCACTCTTTGCGACCCCATGGACTGTAGCATATCAGGCTCCTCCGTCCATGGGATTTTCCAGGCAAGAGTGCTCAAGTGGATTGCCATTTCAGGTTATTGATATTTCTCCTGGCAATCTTGATTCCATCTTGTACTTCTTCCAGCCCAGCGTTTCTCATGATGGACTCTGCATATAAGTTAAATAAGCAGGGTGACAGTATGCAGCGTTGACATACTCCTTTTCCTGTTTGGAACTAGTCTGTTGTTCCATGTCCAGTTCTAACTGTTGCTTCCTGACCTGCATATAAGTTTCTCAAGAGGCAGGTCAGGTAGTCTGGTATGCCCATCTCTTTCAGAATTTTCCACAATTTATTGTGATCCACACAGTCAAAGGCTTTGGCATAGTCAATAAAGGAGAAGTAGATGTTTTTCTGGAATTCTCTTGCTTTTTTGATAATCACACGATTAGAAAGCATCAATTCTTCAGCACTCAACCTTCTGTATGGTCCAAATCTCACATCTGGATATATGTTTAGTGGATAAACCATAGCTTTGACTATAGGACCTTTGTCAGCAGTGATGTCTTTGCTTTAAAATATGCTGTGTAGGTTTGTCATAGTTTTTCTTCCAAGGAGCAAGCATCTTTTAATTTCCTCCTATTAATATATGGAAGCTAACTTCCTCCCCCTTGAATCTGAATTGGACCCCTTGAATCTTGACCTACAGAATGCATAGAAAGTAATATTCTGACTTCCCATGCTAAGTCTAAGAAATCTTGCAGTTTTATGGAAGTCTTTTGGAGTACTCTTCTCTGGGAAACTTGCGTTACCAAGGGAGAAGTCTCACCAGCCTGAGGCCACAAGTAGTACTCATATTGACACTCTCAGCTGTGCACAGCATTCCAGCCATTTGGGAGAAAGTCCCAGACGTCTTGGACCGTCTAAACCTGTAGTGTACCAATCTGTCCCAGGTGTGGGCAATAAAGTGATTCAGAAAACAAACAGAAATGTGGTCTGATTTTTATTATGATCATGAGCTACTAATTCTAAACAATGTGAGTCTTAAAACTTTACTACTTGAGAAAAATCTTTTGTTGGCCTGCTTTCTAAAAAATTGCTATCACTGCTGTTTAGTTTATACATGTAAACATCAAATTAGCCTGTTTGTGTTACTTATCCTTTAATAAATATTATACTGTACATGGAAGTTAATGTGGAGAAATCCATTCTACTGTCAACCTCCAAAATACACAGACTCAGCAAAGCATGTTCATTGAAAGTTCTCTGAAAAGGAAAAAAAAAACTTTTCAGTTCTTCATCTGTGTGAGAAAAACCCCAGGTCTTCCCTACTGTGTGTTTGTTCCCTGTGTGTCCCCTTTGCTACTTTTCAGAACACTTCTGGTCACCAAATGTGTGGAGGTTTTCCCCACAACAAGCAATTCTACATGATATCAGCTAGATGTACTAGAGTGTAACTCAATTCTGACACTGTCTACCTGGTTATAATGTCAGATCCCACAGGGTAAGATTTCCAGCCCTCAAGACTGCTCCCCTAATAAACATACAAATATATGTATGCACTTCAGATACCAGTCACAAGAGCAGTTTATCACTTGGACTTCTGACCAACTGGCTATAGATCAAAGATTCCAATGACTCCTTTGCTGGGTTCAATTACTATGCTACAGTGGCTCACAGAACTCAGGGAAACATTTACTTACGTTTATCATTTTATTAAATGATATGATTAAGGATGCAGATGAACAGCCCAGATAAATAGGTAACGTGAGGTGCAGAAGGGTCCTGAGCACAGGGGCTTCTGTCCCTGTGGAGTTTGATGCATCACCCTCGTGATGTGGATGTGCCACAAATCATTAAGCTCCTGAACCTTGAGATTTCATGAAGGCTTCTTACATAGGCATGATTAATTATTAACTCTGTTTCTAACCCCTCTCCCTTTTCTAGAGGACAAGAGGTAGGGCTAAATTTTCCAAGCTTCTAATCATGGCTTCGTCTTTCTGGGGATCACCCCCCATCCAGGAGCCCACTCAGAGTTGCCTCATTAGAACAAGAGATGCTCTTACTGCTCTCATCACCTGGGATATTACAAGGGTCTTTGGAGCTCTGTGTCAGAGATGGGTCAAAGACCAAATATAAGGTCAAGAGATCCTCCTAGTGTTATCACTTAGTAATGTATAAGCTTGACCCAGATAACCATGATGGTGTGATCACTCACCTAGAGCTAGACATCCAGGAGTGTGAAGTCCAGTGCGCCTTAGGAAGCATTACTACAAACAAAGCTAATGGAGGTGATGGACCTCCAGCTAAGCTATTTCAAATCCTAAAAGATAATGCTGTTAAAGTGCTGCACTCAGTATATCAGCAAATTTGGAAAATTCAGCAGTGGCCACAGGACTGGAAAGGTTAGTTTTCATTCCAGTCCCAAGGAAGGGCAATGCCAAAGAATGTTCAAACTACTGCACAATTGCACTCATATCACACACTAGCAAAGTAATGCTCAAAATCCTCCAAGCTAGGCTTCAGCAGCATGTGAACCAAGAACTTCCAGATGTACAAGCTGAGTTTAGAAAAGGCAGAGGAACCAGAGAACAAATTGCCAACATCCGTTCAGTTCGGTTCAGTCACTCAGTCTTGTCTGACTTTTTGCGACCCCATGAATCGCAGCACGTCCGGCCTCCCTGTCCATCACCAGCTCCTGGAGCCCACTCAAACTCAGGTCCATCGAGTCAGTGATGCCATCCAGCCATCTCATCCTCTGTCATCCCCTTCTCCTCCTGCCCCCAATTCCTCCCACCATCAGGGTCTTTTCCAATGAGTCAACTCTTCGCATGAGGTGGCCAAATTATTGGAGTTTCACCTTCAGCCATCAGTCCTTCCAATGAACACCCAGGACTGATCTCCTTTAGGATGGATTGGTTGGACCTCCTTGCAGTCCAAGGGACTCTCAAGAGTTCTCCAACACCACAGTTCAAAAGCGTCAATTCTTCAGTGCTCAGGTTTCTTCACAGTCCAACTCTCACATCCATACGTGGCCACTGGAAAAACCATAGCCTTGACTAGATGGACCTTTGTTGGCAAAGTAATATCTCTGCTTTTGAATATACTATCTAGGTTGGTCATAACCTTCCTTCCAAGGAGTAAACGTCTTTTAATTTCATGGCTGCAATCACCATCTGCAGTGATTTTGGAGCCCAAAAAAATAAAATCTGACACTGTCTCCACTGTTTCCCCATCTATTTCCCATGAAGTGATGGGAGCGGATGCCATGATCTTCCTTTTCTGAATGTTGAGCTTTAAGCCAACTTTTTCACTCTCCTCTTTCACTTTCATCAAGAGGCTTTTGAGTTCCTCTTCACTTTCTGCCATAAGGGTGGTGTCATCTGCATATCTGAGGCTATTGATATTTCTCCCGGCAATCTTGATTCCAGCTTGTGCTTCTTCCAGCCCAGGGTTTCTCATGATGGACTCTGCATATAAGTTAAATAAGCAGGGTGACAATATGCAGCGTTGACGTACTCCTTTTCCTATTTGGAACCAGTCCATTGTTCCATGTCCAGTTCTAACCGTTGCTTCCTGACCTGCATATAGGTTTCTCAAGAGGCAGATCAGGTGGTCTGGTATTCCCATCTCTTTCAGAATTTTCCACAGTTTATTGTGATCCATCATCAAAAAGCCTACAAACAATAAATTCTGGAGAGGATGTGGAGAAAAAGGAATGCTCTTGTACTGTTAGTGGGAATTTAAATTGATACAGCCACTATGGAAGACGGTATGTTGCTGCTGCTGCTAAGTTGCTTCAGTTGTGTCCAACCCTGTGCAACCCCATAGATGGCAGCCCACCAAGCTCCACCATCCCTGGGATTCTCCAGGCAAGAACACTGGAGTGGGTTGCCATTTCCTTCTCCAATACATGAAAGTGAAAAGTGAAAGTGAAGTCACTCAGTCGTGTCCGACTCTTAGCAACCCCATGGACTGCAGCCCACCAGGCTCCTCTGTCCATGGGATTTTCTAAGCAAGAGTACTGGAGTGGGGTGCCATTGCCTTCTCCAGTGGAAGACAGTATGGAGATTCCTTTAAAAACTAGGAATAAAACCACCATATGACCCAGCCATCCCACTCTTAGGCATATACTGTGAGGAAACCAGGGTTGAAAAAGACACATGTATCCCATTGTTCAATGCAGAACTATTTACAATAGCTAGAACACAGAAGCAACCTAGATGTCCATCGACAGATGAATGGATAAAGAAGTAGTAGTACCTATACATAATGGAATATTACTCATCCATAAAAAGAATGCATTTGAGTCAGTTCTGATGAGGTGGATGAACCTAGAACCTATTATACAGAGTGAAGTGAGTCAGAAAGAGAAAGATAAATATTGTATTCTAACACACATATAAGGAATCTAGAAAAATGGTACTCAAGAATTTATTTACAGGGCAGCAATGGAGAAACAGACATAGAGAATAGAATTATGGACATGGGGAGAGGGGAGGAGAGGGTGAGATGTTGGAAAGAGTAACATTAACATGTCAGAAACTTACATTACCATATGTAAAATAGATAGCCAACAGGAACTTGCTGTATGGCTCAGAAAACTCAAATAGGGGCTCTGTATCAACCTAGACGGGTTGGATGGGGAGGGAGATGGGAAGGAGTTTCAAAAGGGAAGGGATATATGTATACCTAAGGCCGATTCATGGGGTCGCAAAGAATCAGACACGACTGAGCGACTGAACTGAACTGAATTGAAATGATGGCTGATTCATGTTGAGATTTGACAGAAAACAACAAAATTCTATAAAGCAATTATGCTTCAATAAAAAATAAATTAAGGAGAAGAAAAGATTAAATCTCAGCTTGTATTTGCTGAATTTAAAAAATGGCCTTCCCTCCCCCAGCATCCACTTGAGAATTCTAAATGAACACTCATAAATCTGCTATGACAATGTGTCCATACCTGGACCAACCATTATGCTCAAAAGGGATGAGTTTTTCTAATCCCATTCAGGTATAATCAGATTAGAAACCACCACTGTAATCCTCTGGCATGGCAGAGGAGTAGCTCTTAAAAGGTAAAGATACCTAGCAGACAAATTGATGAGAGATGTTCCCTACATTGTGAAGAAAAAAAAAAAAATCCAGTAGCTCCAAAGACACAGTTAAAAGAACATTCACAGTAAAAGGCTAGTAAAAGAAAGGGTCAAAAAGTAGGGAATAAGCCAAAAGTGTGTAATATTCTAAGAAGTGAGAGATAGAGACAGTTTCAAATAGCACAAGAGAACTTAACAAAGCCTAATCCAGTACACAAGGGAGAAAAAGAGCCAAGTATATATCCCAAAATAGTGTGACTTTCTAGATATATTACGTAAATATGTAATGAACATCTCCTTGTGCCAAGTCTGTACAAGGGACTGGAAAAGTATTGCTATCTTCTTGTGGTTTACAGTCTCTCTGGAGATACAGAAGCACAAACTGCCACATGCAGGATGAGAGCTCTGTCTATGGAACGTAGTTGTGGCAGGAAGCATAAGAGCACTGCCATAGCGCCTACGGTGTTTTCTCTCAGATGTCCACTTTTGACTCTAGATCCAAGGCAATCAAACAATCATTCAATAAATATACAAAAAAGAAGAGATTTATTATACATTCTAGCTGATTCATTTTGCTGTACGGCAGAAACTAACAACATTGTAAGGCAACTATACTCCAATAAAAATTTATTTAAAATATACAAAATAATTCTACAAAAAATAGAAATGAAAAAAAAATGTGTTACATTGTCTTCCTACTAGTGAAAACCAGTCCATAACTGATGTGGACAACCATTACTATGTCTCCACATGCCACTAACATAGAAAGTGGTTTGCAAACTACTTTTATCTATTCCATTGTCAAAAGGATACACTTATAGTCATATTTTATCCCAGTATACTACAGGACTGCCCCCAAAGATGTACTTTTAATTTACAAACAAACTATGTGAGGTTCTATGAGCATTAGAATTCATCTAGCACAGTTAATAAAATTACCTGTGAGAAATTAAAGATGCAAATAAATAAAAAGAGAGACTGTGTCCATGTATTATATTTATACTGGATGAGTAGGGTCATCCTTTATGTGTATTAGGCAGTTCCTTCCTGTAATACTTGCCAAAAACACATGTTAAGTTTCTTTTTGTCTTGTGTTAATGTTCTTTGGGTTAGATTTTTGTTGGGAAACATCAAATTGTTGTATTTATTTATTTTAATACTCAAAAATTATTTTACTTGCTACAGAGAAAAGTATAATTTAAACATCTGATGCTGAAATACTCATTTTTTATATTAAGACATTCCATTGGCAATATTAGAAAACCCACATAAAGAGATGTTAACTCTCCCCTGATCTATAGGCATAATCTAAATCCTATCGAAGTTCCAGCAAGGTTTTTTACACATATATACAAGCTTATTTGAAAATTTATATGGAGAGGCACAGAGCCTAGAACAGCTAAAAGCATCTTAAAAAACAATAATAAAGTACCCAGTATTAAAGTTTACTGTATAAGTATGGCAATCAGTTTATTAAAAAGCAGAGACATTATTTTGCCAACAAAGGTCCATCTAGTCAAGGCTATGGTTTCTCCAGTAGTCATGTATGGATGTGAAAGTTGGACTATAATGAAAGCTGAATGCCAAAGAACTGATGCTTTTGAGCTGTGGTGTGGGAGAAGACTCTTGAGAATCCCTTGGACTGCAAGGAGATCCAACCAGTCCATCCTAAAGCAGATCAGTCCTGCGTGTTCATTGGAAGGACTGAAGTTGAAGCTGAAACTCCGATACTTTGGCCACCTGATGCGAAGAGCTGACTCATTTGAAAAGACCCTGATGCTGGGAAAGATTGAAGGCGGGAGAAGAAGGGGACGACAGAAGATGAGATGGTTGGATGGCATCACTGACTCAATGGACATGAGTTTGAGTAAACTCTGGGAGCTGGTGATGGACAGGGAGGCCTGGCGTGCTGCAGTCCATGGGGTCTCAAAGAGTCAGACACAACTGAGCGACTGAACTGAACTGAAGGGTGAATTGAGGAGTTTTTAGATTTGACACCAAAAGCACAATCTATAAAAGGATAAATTGATAAATAGCAAAAGACCATGTGAAGAACATGAAAAGACAAGCCATAGGCTGTGAGAAAGTATTTGCAAACCACATATCTGACAAAGAACTAGTATCCAGAATATATGAAGAGTTCTTAAAACTCAATGGTATAAAAAAATAGAATAGAAAGTGGGCAAAAGACATGAAAAGACATTCCACTGTGGAAGTTCTACAGATGGCTAATAAGCACATGAGATGTTCAACATCATTAAACATTAGGGAAATGCAAATTATAACCACAGTAAGATAGTACTACATACCAATCAGGACAGTAGAAACAAAAGAATTAGTGACAACAGTAAGTGCTGACAGAATTCATAGAAACTGGATCATTCTGCATTGCCGGAAGGAATGCAAAATGGTACCGACACTCTGAAAACAGTTTCACAATTTCTTATACAATTAGACATGAAACTAAATGACATAGTAGCTGTACTCTTGGGCATTTATCACAGTGAAATGAAAACTTATATTTACAGAAAATATTGTACATGGATATTTATAGCAGCTTTGTTCATCAGTGCCAAAAACTGAAAACCCCAAAATGTCTTTCAATAGTTTAACCATTCATACCATGGGATACTTCTCAAAGAAACAGTTATTACACACAGCAGTAAATGAATCTCCAAGGAATTATGCTGAGGAAAAAAAGCTAATCCCTAAAAATTTATAGAATATGATCCAATTTATATAACGTTCTTGAAATGACAAAATTTTCGAAATGATGAACAGATTTTGAGGTTGCAAAAAATTCAGAATAGGGAATGTGACTGTTACAAAAGAGCAGCACAAGAGATTTTTGTGGCAATGGAACTGTTGTTGTTTTTTTTTTTTTTTAGTTTTTATATCTAGGGTGGATACATAAACCTACACATGTGAAAATAAACTATGTAAAATCAAATATAAACAAACACATGCAAATCTGAATAAGATTTGTGGATTATTTATAATATACTGTAGTTTTGCAAGATGTTACCATTAGGAAAAACTAGGTAAAGGATACTTAGCATCTCTCAGCATTATTTCTTACAACTGCATCCAAAATTTCAATTATCTTAAAATAAGAAACCTAATTTTAATAAATTATCTCTAGATCTTAGTCTTCAAAATAATGCAGTCTACCAATACTAACTCTTAACCTGTAAGAGCTGTTATAAAGTTGGAACCAGAATCCCAGGTCTCACTAACTTTGTCCATTCCTGGTTGCTGCAATGTGTAGGATTAATTGTATGATTATAATCAAAAGAATTAGAATCACCTTAGTTAGACTCTAGGCTGTTGAGTAAGGAGCTTGAGGAACAGAAAGGAAAAAGAGGAAGTGGTATCTTCTTAGATGTATTTGCTACCTCACAAATGGTCCACAAGAAAGTCTAAAACTTAAAGGCAGAATAGGTAGGTGTCTGCAGATGGACAATGGCCTATTCACAAAAGAAACCAACACAGAAGAAAACAATCAGTTGGGTGTGTTTTTCACCACAATGAAAAGCCATCATAAGTTGGAAACTGCGGGGAACTGCCGGGGTTCCTGCTGATGCTATTGATTCCCATGCTGCCAGTGTGGATATGAAGAAGGGAGAGACTCACTGTCTCTTAAGAAAATATTGCAATTCCCTCTTTAGACAACAGCAATAAAACCACCATTTTACAGATAAAGAAACCTATGGTCAGAAGTGAGAAGTGAATTGCCAACCTCTCAGTAAATGACAAAGCCAGGATTCAAAACCAAGTTTTCCATTTCTGAGGCCAGTATTCCCTCCAAGGCCAGCTACACCCATGGCTGCTACAGCTTTAGACAGTCTTTGGCTAATAACTATACAGAACATTTCAACTGGCAGAAGAGTTGCACAGTTAAGTTGAACATTCTCACCTTTCATCATGTGGATTTTGAATATTAGTTTGGAAAGATAAACTTTTGAGTTCGTATGTAGAAAAATTGTGTTGCACGTGAATATTCATTTTATTAATAACATTAAATGCTTTCAAGGACACTTGATCCTCACACAATCCTATAAAATAGGTAAGCCTGAATTTGTTATAACCAGTTATTAAAATGAGAAAATTGAGACTCAGTGAGACTAAGTGACTTGCCAAAGATGACATAGTTTTATGTTAGAGGTAAAGCTGGAACTACACATTCTCTATCCTCAAGTTTCTTTACACTTCTTTCCCTATTTTATTAATTTTCTTTTATGTATAGATATGTGTTATAATCAACCACCCAGCTTAAGAACCTGAACCTTACTAATGCTCTTGAAGCTTCTATATTCCCCATCCCAAGGGCCACTGTATTTCACGACCCCAAGGATCATCATTCACATAGAATGAAGTGGGAAGGGTGCCCCCTGGAGTTGTGCTCCTGACAGTCCTGCCCCCATCTCATCTCTCCCCTCAATCCTACATTATGTTTATCATTATCTTACTTTTCTTGATATTTCATCACCCATCTTTATTGCTCTAAAAGCATGTTGTTTAATTTTGCCTGGTTTTTACGTTTTTTAAACAGATTCATACAGCACCCAGTCCTCCACAACTTCTTGTTTTACTTTCTGTTCTCTGTGTGCTAATTGATGAGCCTCCAAATCCCCAGGTGCAAGAATTTTTCCTAGGCATAGAGGTAGGAGTTAATTATTATATTGTGGATTTACACATCTTTAGTATTACTAGATAATTTCAAATTATTTTCCAGTATTTCGTACCAATTTATATTTCAATCATCAGTGTATGAGAATTTCTGCTTTATCCACATCCTCAGCAATTATCCACAACCTAAGCAGGTCTTGGTAATGTACATTTTATTTTTTGTTATTATAATGGATACAAAACAGCGCTTCATTGTACCTCATTGTAATTCTATTTGCATTTACCTGATTACTCGAAGTTGAGCATCTTTTCATAATTTTTTAGTTTTTTTCTGTTTCTTCTTCAGGGCAATACCTGCTCATGTTGCTGGCCAATTTTTCTGTTTGATTACTTCCTTTTTCTAATCCATCTTTTTAAAGGAATTTGTATATTTTAGGCAACATTTATTTGTCAGTTATACGTGTTGAATGTTTTTCCTCTCAAGTTGAATCTTGTGTTTAAGATATACTTTGATAAGCAGATCTTAATTTTATCTTTCTTTAGCAGATCTTAATTTTAATGCAAGCATTACAATTGATCTCTTCTTTTACGGGCTAATATTTTAATTCATAATATGGTGAAAGATATTTATATATAACACTGAATAATTTACATATTATACTTTTTAATATACTACTGGATTTATAAGTCTGTTCAGAATTTTTATAGCCATTTTTAATGAATAAAATTAGCCTGCAATTTTCCTTCCTCCTACTCCCTGTTTGGTTTCTGACATCAAGATTGTACATCCTTGTAAAATAGATAAGTATGTGAAATAACTTTGTTAAGATTGCAATTATGACTTCCTTTTGCTAGATCTCAAAAGAAAAAGTCTCTGGCCTGATGCTGTCTTTGTGGAAAGGTAAGTAACTACTGATTCAATTTGTTTACTGGTTATAAGTCGATTCAGGTTTTTAAAACTTAAGTCAGCTAGGGTAAACATTTTTCTAGGAATTTGTCCACTTTGTTTTAAAATTTACTGACATGAAGTTGTTTGTGCTTTTCTCTAATTTTTTAATCTGTGCATCTGTATTTGATATTCTTTTCATTACTTGTGACCTTTCTCTTTTTGATAGAAATCTTACCGTCTTGTTGATAATTTTACTAGTATTTCAAAGTGTCAAATTTTGACTTCTTGATTCTCTTTCTTGTATCTTATTTTTAATTTTATTCATTTCTCTCTTATCTTTGTTCCCTTCCTCTTACTTTATGTTTATTCTTCTGTGCTTTTTCTAATTTCCAAAGTGACCTGAAGGGGTCAATAATTTTAAAATTTCTTCCTTTATAGTACAATTATTTAAGGTTCCCACAAGTTCTCTTTTATTCCAGATCAAAATTTTCTCATTTCCAATATGATTTCTTTTTGACCAGTGAACATTAGAAAAGTTTTGAAATTCCCAAATGGAAGGGGTTTATTTGGTTATCTTACTATTTAATTGTCTTATCGATTTCTAACATAACTGACTTGAATTTAAAAATATTATATGATATTGATTCCTTGAGTTCTTGTGCTACAGCCCAGAATATAGCCAGTTTTTATGAATGATTCAGAGCTTGAGAAGAATGCATACATACCAGTTAAAAAGTTTATTTTCTAAATATGTCCATTAGATTTAGCTTTTTAATTGTGTGATTAAACATTCTGTACTTTCACTGGCATTTTTAGTTGGCTTAATCTGTAAATTACTGAGCAGATTATTAAAATTTCCCATGGTGAAAGGTGATATTTATGAATTTGATAAATGGTTGATACATGGTAAATATAGTATGTCAGTTTCTATTTCTATTATTTTTTACTTTACATACTTAAAGTTATGTTACTAGATACATTTAAGCTTGGAATGATGAATTAAACATTTTAAAATTAATTATATGTTAATCTATTTTTCTACTGTTTAAACTTAAATTCTATTTTGGCCAATATTTATATGGCTATACCAAGTTTCATTTCATACATATTTCCTTATTTTTTCCCACCCTTTTATTCTCAACCTTTTGGTATCCTTATGCTTCCAATGTTGTATGTTTGTCTGTATGTGTTATCCAGTCTAGCAATGTTTCTTTTTAACTAGAGCATTTAGCTAATTTATTTTTCTTGAAAATACATGTTTATTGAAAACATATATATTCAGATTTAGTTCTTATTTTGTGCTTTATTTTACCCTTCTTTTTCTGTTTCTTTTCCCCTCTTTGTCTTCTTTTGGATTAACTAATTCTCTCTGCCTTCTTTCTGCTATCCTCCTCTAATAGCTGGAAATAAATACACTCTATTTTTCCTCTGCCACCCCATAAACTTAAAATACATATTTAATCTAACAAAATTTGAAGTTAAGATTTATTGTCAACCAAGCAATATGTATAGAATTTGATGTGCTTTAAAAAAAATGATGATCACCACTGCATCCTACACTTAAGTAATACCATATTGTCCAAAAGGAAAAATTAGACCAGAGCAAGGAGGATCAGGAGTGCTAGGCAGAATGGGGCAGGATGCAATTTTAAATACAGAGGTCAGTTTAGGCCTCATTGAGAAGATATTTCACTCATCTCACATGCTAGTAAAGTAATGCTCAAAATTCTCCAAACCAGGCTTCAGCAATACGAGAACCATGAACTTCCAGATGTTCAAGCTGGTTTGAGAAAAGGCAGAGAACCAGAGATCAGATTGCCAACATTTGCTGGATCATCACAATAAACTGTGGAAAATTCTGAAAGAGATGGGAATACCAGACCACCTGACCTGCCTCTTGAGAAGCCTATATGCAGGTCAGGAAGCAACAGTTAGAACTGGACATGGAACAACAGACTGGTTCCAAATAGGAAAAGGAGTACATCAAGGCTGTATATTGCCAACCTGCTTATTTAACTTATATGCACAGTTCATAATGAGCAACTCTGGGCTGGAAGAAGCACAAGCTGGAATCAAGATTGCTGGGAGAAATATCAATAACCTCACATATGCAGATAACACCACACTTATGGAAGAAAGTGAAGAAGAACTAAAGAGCCTCTTGATGAAAGTGAAAGAGGAGAGTGAAAAAGTTGGCTTAAAGCTCAACATTCAGAAAATGAAGATCATGGCATCCGGTCCCATCACTTCATGGCAAATAGATGGGGAAACAGTGGAAACAATGGCTGACCTTATGTTTTGGGGCTCCAAGATCACTGCAGATGGTGATTGCAGCCATGAAATTAAAAGATGCTTACTCTTTGGAAGGACAGTTATGACCAACCTAGATAGCATATTAAACAGCAGAGACACTACTTTGTCAACAAAGGTCTGTCTAGTCGAGGCTATGGTTTTTCCAATAGTCGTGTATGGATGTGAGAGTTGGACTATAAAGAAAGCTAAGCACTGAAGAAATGATGCTTTTGAACTGTGGTGTTGGAGAAGACTCTTGAGAGTCCCTTGGACTGCAAGGAGGTCCAACCAGTCCATCCTAAAGGAGATCAGTCCTGGGTGTTCATTGGAAGGACTGATGTTGGAGCTGAAGCTCCAATACTTTGGCCACCTCATGCGAAGAGCTGACTCATCTGAAAAGACCCTGATGTTGGGAAATATTGAGGGCAAGAGGAGAAGGAGACGACAGAGGATGAGATGGCTGGATGGCATCACTGACTCAATGGACATGGGTTTGGGTAAACTCAGGGAGTTGGTGATGGACAGGGCGGTCTGGCATGCTGCAGTTCATGGGGTCACAAAGAGTCGGACAGGACTGAGCAACTGAAATAAACTGAACTGAACTGAGAAGATATTTAAGCAAAGATGTGAAAGATGCAGGGTTTGGGACAACAACATCCCAGTGAAGGGATCAGCAAGTGCAAAAGCCCTAAGGAAGGAACAAGGTTGGAGAGCTCTAGGAACAGCAAGATCAGTGTGGTTGGAACAGAGCAAGTGAGGGGAGAGTACCCGAGACGAAGTCAACCAAGCAGTGGAGGGTCGCCTCGGATTGGAGCTTGTGGGGCATTTTAATGCCATGTGACTCTTAACTCAGAGTAACATGTGAAGCCTTTGGAGAGTTTTGAGCAAAGAGGTAACATAAATTGACATTTATTTTAAAAACCTCTTCCTAAATTTAAACAACAAGACATTAGAGAACTTTACTCAAAAACAATATTTTATTTCTACTCGTAATTCACATACAAATGTGTCTTATTTGGATAAAAGGAAATAAGGAAATATCAAGGGAGATGGTTTTTAAAAATTTTGTTTAATGCTAATTAAATCTTTTTAATCTAAGTTTTCAGCAGCAAAATAAAGTATAGATGATCAGGATGAAAATTATGCCCTAATTGCCCAAAGATTTCCACAACTGCTGCTGCTGCTGCTGCTGCTAAGTCGCTTCAGTCATGTCCAACTCTGTGCGACCCCATAGACGGCAGCCCACTAGGCTCCCCCATCCCTTGGATTCTCCAGGCAAGAACACTGGAGTGGGTTGCCATTTCCTTCTCCAATGCGTGAAAGTGAAGTCGCTCAGTCGTGTCCGACTCTTAGCGACCCCATGGACTGCAGCCTACCAGGCTCCTCCGTCCATGGGATTTTCCAGGCAAGAGTACTGGAGTGGGCTGCCATTGCCTTCTCCAAAGAATTCCACAACTACTCTATATTAAATATAAAACCCATGTAAAATCTGCTTTGTTCCTTAACAATATATCATGAAATTTCTTCATCCAAACAAATATATATCAAAATTAGTTTTTTATGGCTTGATAGGTTCCATTCAATGAATAAACTATAATTTTTCCAGCTTTATTTAAACATAATTGACAAATAACATTCCATAAATCAAGGTGTGCAACATATTGATTTGACAAACTTACATATTGTAAGGGATTATACACAGTAGTATTAGTTTATATTTCTTACCTCACATGATTATCATGTCCTTTTTTTGGTGAGAATATTTAGGATTTACTCTCTCAACAACTTTCAAGTATATAATATAATATTGTTAACTGTTATATTACGTATATCACCATCTTGTACTTTAGATTCCCAAAACTTATCTTATTAAAATTTGTGACCTTTGACCAACATCTCCCCATTTCTCCCATTTCCCAGCCCAGTAACCACCATGTCTATTTAGGTCTTCTGCCCATTTTTTGATTGGGTTGTTTGTTTTGCTGTTTCTGAGCTGCAAACAGCTTTTGCGCATTTTGGAGTTTAAGTCTTTGTTTCATTATTTGCAGTTATTTTCTTCCATTCTGTAGGCTGTTTTTTCATTTTGTTTATGTTTGGTATACAAAAGCACATTTGTTAGGTCTCATTTGCTTGTTTATGTTTTTATTTCTATTGCCTTGGGAGACTGACCTAAGAAAACATTGGTATGATTTATGTCAGAGAATGTTTTGCTGATGTTCTCTTCTAGGTTTATGGTGTCATGTCTTATATTTGTCTACATTAATTGTTGATAAGTAAAAATTTAGTAATAACATCTTATTTAGTGTTTTCTGGCTTTTTAGTAGTTCCTTTCTCTTTTTCTCTTCTTTGGCATTTTGATGGTGACATGTTTAGATTACTTTCTCATTTTCTTTTGTGCTTTTACTAAAAGTTTTTTATTTGTGGTTACTGTGAGGTTCACATATAACATCCTAGGTTAATAGCAGTTTAAGTTGGAAGAAACTTAAATTTGAACATATTCCAAAGCTTTATCTTTTTACTCCCTGCCCCATTTTATACTATTGATGACAAATTTTACATATTTTAATTTTATGTATCCCTTAACTAATTATTGTCATTTTAGTTAACATTACTACTTTTGTCTTATAACCTTCATGCTTATTTTATGTGATTGCTCCACTATTTATTATATATAATAACAATTATATATCATTAATATTACATATTAATATTGTGAGTGAGATTTTTACTTTCTCACTAGTGTGCTTTCTCACTATTAGTGTCATTTCTTTTCAGGTTAAAGAAATCTCTTTAACATTTCTTGTGGGGCTGGTTTAGTGATAATGAACTCCAAAAGTTTATGTGGGAAGCTCTTAATCTCTCCTCCAGTTCTTAATGATAACTTTGATGGGTACAGAATTCTTGATAGGGAGATTTTTTCCTTTTAGCTTTTTGAATATGTCATGCCATTCCCTTCTGGCTTGTAGGTTTCTGCTGAAATATCTGCTGATAGTCTTATGGGGTTTCCCTTGCACAAGCTGTTTTTTTCTTGTTGCTCCTTTCAGCATTTCTTATAAGGTATTTCCAGTGGTAATGTGGAGAAAGCAATGGCACCCCACTCCAGTACTCTTGCCTGGAAAATCCCATGGATGGAGGAGCCTGGTAGGCTGCAGTCCATGGGGTCGCTAGGAGTTGGACACGACTGAGCAACTCCACTTTGACTTTTCACTTTCATGCATTGGAGAAGGAAATAGCAATGCACTCCAGTGTTCTTGCCTCGAGAATCCCAGGGATAGGGGAGCCTGGTGGGCTGCCATCTCTGGGGTGGCTCAGAGTCGGACACAACTGAAACGACTTAGCAGCAGCAGCAGCAGCAGCAATAGCAGTGGTAATGAATTCCCTCATCTTTTTTTTGTCTGGTAAAGTCTCTTAATCTCTTCTTCATTTCTGAAGGATGACCTCACTGTATATTCTTGGTTGTAGTTGCTTTTTTTTTTTTCTTTCAGTGTTTAAATATATTACCTCACTCTTCTGTCTGTAAGGTTTATACTGAGAAATCTGCTGAGAGCTTTATAAGGGGATGCCTTTAAGTTACAAGTTTCTTTTCTTTTCTGTTGCTGCTTTTAAGATTTGCTCTCATCTTTTGTTTTTTACAGCTGTATTATAATGTACCTTGGAAAGGATCTCTTTTTTGATTTGGTTTGGTGACCTATAAGCTTCATGAGCTAGGATCCCCAAATATCTTTCCAGATTTTGGAAGTTTGGGGCCACTATGTCTTTAAATAAGCTTTCTGCCCCCTTCTCCCTCTCTTTGTTTTTCTGGAACTCCAGTAATTCACAAAGTGGTTCTTTTGATGATATCACATATGTTTTCTTTATTCTTTTGTTTGTTTGTTCTCCTCTGACTGTATAATTTCAACATTTCTTTTATCTCATGGATTCTTTCTTCTCCTTGATCTTTCTGATGTTGATGCTCTCTATTGCATTTTTCAATTCTTTCACTGTATTCTTCAGATCCAGAATTTCTGTTTGGTTATTTTTATAATTTCTATCTCTTTGTTAAACTTCTTACTTTGTTTCTGTATTGTTTTCCTGATTTAATTAAATTGTCCTTCTGTGTTTTCCTGTAGTTCACTGAGTTTTCTTAAAACTATTTTGAATTCTTTCTTGGGTAAATCACAGATCTCCATGTCTTTGGGGTTGGTAACTGGGAGATTTTTGTGATCCTTTGGTGGTATCATGCTTCTTTGGTTTTTCATGTTCCTCTAAGTTTTGCTATCTTCACATGCAAGATGTAGTCACAATCTCGTCTTTACTGACTTTGGGAGAGAAATAACTTCTCTCAGCCCTGCTAAGCAGTTCTGAGGCTTTCTCAGACCTTCTGCAGATATACGGGCTCCAAGCTTCTTGCTCCCTTTGTGGCAGAATTACTAAGCTTATGTGCTTCTCTAATTCCTGCAATCCACCATTCTGAGTGCTGATGGTCCTCTTTTTCCCCAAAGGTGGCACTAAACCTCAAGTTTGTCACATCTTCCTAGACCACAGATTTGGGTAGGCTTTCTACACATGCTCTGCCAAAACTTGCTTCCTCACCACTGCTGGATGCCCACACAGGAAGTCAGGCACAGGGCCAGAGTAGGAGGAGGATGGGGCATACTGGGGGTGCCCATGGGTCAGCTGGGGGATCTGTGAATGAGGTATTCCCAGTGGCTCATGGGAGGGCTTCTAGTGGAATCCATGACACATTTAGTATTATCTATATCTCTCAAATGTCCTTCAAGAGACCTATCTGTCCAATCCTGCTAGTCTCTTTTCACCTCCCAGCTCTGCAGCTCACAGTTAATGTACTCTGATTCAGTACTCTGATAGGGCTAGAGAGAAATGAGCCTCTTTGGCTGATACTGAATCACATACCTCCCACAAAGACACTTTTCTTTGTGGTTGTTGTTCAGTCACTAAGTTGAGTCTGACTCTTTGTGACCCCTTTGACTGTAGCACATCAGGCTCCTCTGTCCTCTACTATCTCCCAGAGTTTGCTCAAATTCATGTCCATTGAATAACTGATGCTATATAACCATCTCATCCTCTGCCACCCCCTTCTCCTTTTGCCTGCAATCTTTCCCAGCATCAGGGTCTTTTCCAATGAGTTGACTCTTCACCTCAGGTGGCCAAATTATTGGAGTTTAGCATCAGTCCTTTCAATGAGTATCCAGGGTTTTATTTCCTTTAGGACTGACTGTTTTGATCTCCTTGCTATCCAAGGGACTCTCAAGAGTCTGCTCTAGCATCACAATTTGAAAGCAATCTTTAGTGCACAGCCTTCTTTAGGGTCCGACTCTCACATCTGTATATAACTACTGGGAAAAGTGTAGCTTTGATTATACAGATCTGTGTTGGCAAACTGATGTCTCTGCTTTTTAATATGCTGTCTCAGTTTGTCATAGCTTTCCTTCCAAGGAGCAACCGTCTTTTAACTTCATGGCTGCAGTCACTGTCCACAGTGATTTTGGAGTCCAAAAAAAAAATAAAATCTGTCACTGCTTCCACTTTTTTCCTTTCTATTTGTCATGAAGTGATGGGACCGGATGACATGCTCTTAGTTTTCTGACTGTTGAGTTTCAAGCCAGCTTTTTCACTCTCCTCTTTCACTCTCATCAAGAGGCTCTTTACTTCTTTTGTTTATGGATGGATGCCAAAATTACTGCTGTGGGAGGGTCAGTGTATAAAAAATGAGGAATATCTTACTCTGCTGGCATCACTCCCACAATTTATTTTTTAAACATTTTTAATTCCCTTATATATTTCCCTATAAATTTTAGGTTTTTCCCATTTTTTCAATTATAAACAACTCTTCAATGAACAATTTTGCATTTACTGCTTTATTTGTTCCATTACTTCCTGAGTATAAATGTCTAGATGTGGTATTGCTAAGTCAATTTTATAACTATCAAAAGCTGTAACTTTTGTAATCTAATTGTTCATTTGACTTTCTGAAAAATGAACTAACTGTATTCTTTTTACATTCTTTTGACCAGTCTGTTGGTCAATAAATCAAAGTATTACCCAAGCTGTGCCGTGACAGCGGGTATTTAGCCAGGTGTGGATAGAGAAAGAACAAGTCAACTATCCCAAATCCTTTGGGAAGTATGCATAATGGTCTTCTCTCACAAGAAAAATAAAACAGAGACACAGGAGAAACTCAAAGAAAACTTTGGAAGGCTATAACCTGCTATTCTTTGGTTTCAGCATTTCTGATGATTATTATGTCATTTACAAATGATGGTCCAGGTTATTCTGCTCAGATAACACATATTTCTCTTCTCCAACAATGTTAGTCTTTTATGTCTTCCTTCTCAATGTTCTTTAAAATGTTGTCTCTGGAGAAAAGAGAAGAATTAAAAACAAGGAAGAATTTCTGGCAGAACAGTTTGATCTGCACCATTAAATGTGCTCTGTCTTCTGTCTTTCCTCCAGTTTCTCCCCTAGTTAATAACTCTTCAGAAAAAAAAAATACTGATAGAATTATTTTCCTTAATCTCTGTGTAGTTTAATTTGGAAACTTTCCTAGACCAATATCCAAAGTAATTTAGGGCAAATGAAAAAGGTGAAGTTGACCTTGACCAAAATTTAAGCAATCGCTTATGGTTGGTTCTGTCAGAGGACCCGGTGATCTGAGAGCAGGGCTGTGGCAACAGGAGCAACTCAGAAGGAAAGCCTTTAGCACCCTTTCACCTCCCTGAGTGGTCCAGGGCTTGCTGGTCAGAGTAGGAGGGTGGATTTCAAAGAGTGGGGTGGCATCCTGAAAAGGATACCACGTTGGGAATATAATGGTTTTGGTTTGTGGTTTGATACCCAACTATTCCAACTATCAACTTGGAACACATCGGCACTTAGAAGCAATAGCATATAGCAGTCAAAATCCCACGCTTTGGAGTCTAGCAATGGAAAAACAGAAGGCTTTGTTCCAAAACTCAAGGAGTCTGGATACTAGAATTTTAAGCATCTAAAAGTAAAACATTAATCATCAGAAGGCTTCTGTTTCAAGCAATCTTACTGCCAGTCAAGAGGAAGATTGCCTGTGCCTTTGAATCATGGCTCTGCCATTTATTAGGGCGTGGATCTTGTCTAAGTTATTTAACTTCTCTCAGCCTGGGTATCCTCATCTTTAAAATGGGAATTATAAAAAAATAAATAAAACGGGGATTATAATGCCTACCGTTGAGTCGCTGTGAGGATTAAACGTGCATAGCATTCAGCACAGTGTTTGACACTGAATGCTACAGCTATGTTTAAATTATTGTGATTACATATTCTTTCTAAATCATGATTGACTCATCTATGAATTCTTGATGATTACTATAGTTTCTTCTAATTTAAATATTTTATATTTAAAATACTGTGCAAGCACAAAATCTGCACCTATATTTAAGATTTCATCACAGTGCTTCAGATTTTAAAATATACATTGCTCATCAGTTAAACGTATGCTACTTTAACTAACAACTGAGCCCTCAAATTCCATTTAACTCAGTGACAAACAGAACATACACATATGATCTCTTTCCCTGTCTGCACCTCTCTGAGCTCTTTTCCTGCAACACTATCTCTCCTCAGCCCTCCCAGCCTCACTTCTCTCCTTGATAGTCCAATGAACACATGATACACAATCCCAATTTAGAGTCTTTACACTTGTTGCTCTCACTTCCTGGAATGTCCTTCCCCTAAATATTCACATAATTTTCTCCTTCACTGCATGCAAGTCTCCTATTAGAATGCCTTGCCCTAACCACAGTCTTCCTCACTATCAGTCTCTGTCCCCATATCCTTGGTATATATCATTCCATATGCTTCATACATGTTTGTTCTTCTTGACGACCCTTACTATGAATTATGTTCCATGGTGAGAAAGTTTACGTCCCTGTTCCTAACTGATTCCCCAAGGTCTGGATGTATGCCTAACACATAGTAGTAACTCAGTAGCCATTTGAAAGAAAGAAAAAAGTAAGAAAAAGAGAAGAGAGAGAGAGAAAGAAAAAGAGAGAAAAAGAGATAGGCAGGGAAACATGAAGAGTGGACAGGGAATAAAAGAGTTATGGTTCAGTTCAGTTCAGTTCAGTCGCTCAGTCGTGTCTGACTGCGACCCCATGAATCGCAGCACGTCAGGCCTCTCTGTCCATCACCAACTCCCGGAGTTCACTCAAACTGACATCCATCGAGTCAGTGATGCCATCCAGCCATCTCATCCTCTGTTGTCCCCTTCTCCTTCTGTCCCCAATCCCTCCCAGCATCAGAGTCTTTTCCAATGAGTCAACTCTTCACATGAGGTGGCCAAAGTATTGGAGTTTCAGCTTTAGCATCATTCCTTCCAAAGAACACCCAGGACTGATCTCCTTTAGAATGGACTGGTTGGATCTCCTTGCAGTCCAAGGGACTCTAAGAGTCTTCTCCAACACCACAGTTCAAAAGCATCAATTCTGGCAAAACCAATACAGAATTGTAAAGTAAAATAAAGTAAAATTTTTTTAAAAAGCATCAATTCTTCAGCACTCAGCTTTCTTCACAGTCCAACTCTCACATCCATACATGACCACTGGAAAAACCATAGCCTTGACTAGACAGACCTTTGTTGGCAAAGTAATGTCTCTGCTTTTGAATATGCTATCTAGGTTGGTCATAACTTTTCTTCCAAGGAGTAAGCGTCTTTTAATATCATGGCTGCAATCATCATCTGCAGTGATATTGGAGCCTAGAAAAATAAAATCTGACACTGTTTCCACTGTTTCCCCATCTATTTCCCATGAAGTGATGGGACCAGATGCCATGATCTTCGTTTTCTGAATGTTGAGTTTTAAGCCAACTTTTTCACTCTCCACTTTCACTTTCATCAAGAGGCTTTTCAGCTCCTCTTCACTTTCTGCCATAAGGGTGGTGTCATCTGCATATCTGAAGCTATTGATATTTCTCCCGGCAATCTTGATTCCAGCTTGTGCTTCTTCCAGCCCAGTGTTTCTCATGATGTACTCTGCATAGAAGTTAAATTAGCAGGGTGACAATATACAGCCCCGACGTAGTCCTTTTCCTATTTGGAACCAGTCTGTTGTTCCATGTCCGGTTCTAACTGTTGTTTCTTGACCTGCATATAGGTTTCTCAAGAGGCAGGTCAGGTGGTCTGGTATGCCCATCTCTTTCAGAATTTTCCACAGTTTATTGTGATCCACACAGTCAAAGGCTTTGGCATAGTCAATAAAGCAGAAATAGATGTTTTTCTGGAACTCTCTTGCTTTTTCAGTGATCCAGCGGATGTTGGCAATTTGATCTCCGGTTCCTCTGCCTTTTCTAAAACCAGCTTGAACATCTGAGAGTTCACGGTTCACATATTGCTGAAGCCTGGCTTGGAGAATTTTGAGCATTACTTTACTAGCGTGTGAGATGAGTGCAATTGTGTGGTAGTTTGAGCATTCTTTGACATTGCCTTTCTTAGGGTTGGAATGAAAACTGACCTTTTCCAGTCCTGTGGCCACTGCTGAGTTTTCCAAATTTGCTGGCATATTGAGTGCAGCACTTTCACAGCATCATCTTTCAGGATTGGAAATAGCTCAACTGGAATTCCATCACCTCCACTAACTTTGTTTGTAGTGATGCTTTCTAAGGCCTCTTTCTAAAAACATGTGTACAATCTATTGGAGCCTTAATTACTTCAACCGACAAGAACATTTTTTTTTTCCTTTTTACTCCAACTTTGTTGAGAATAAATACTTTTAATTCAGGTGTATGTCTGAATGACTGAAGAAAAAGTAGGAAAAGAGAGGGTTTTAGGCGGAGCCAAAATTGACTCAGCTGACTTGTGCAGACTCCCGACTCCAGAGGTCCTGAGTCCATCTGTCCAGTAAAGGGGGGAATATGTGAGCTTGCAATCTTTAGAAGATGTGGAAGCCCATCTCCATGCTGCCTGCCTGGAGCTCTTCCCCTTAAATGGTCTGCTCACTCCCCTTTGGACAGAAAGCTGGGGGCAGGGGGCTGGAAATGGGTTTTGATGTTTCTTCTTAGTCGTTTTCATGTGTACAAGCATGATAAGTTGCTTCAGTCCTGTCCGATTCTTGGCAACCCCATGGACTGTACCCTGCCAGGCTCCTATGTCCATGGGTTTCTCCAGGCAAGAATACGGGTAGGCTAAACAGTGTAAGACTTTATTTTGGGGGGCTCCAAAATCACTGCAGATGGTGATTGGCTATGAAATTAAAAGAGGCTTACTCCTTGGAAGGAACGTTATGACCAACCTCGATAGCATATTCAAAAGCAAAGACATTACTTTGCCAACAAAGGTCTGTCTAGTCAAGGCTATGACTTTTCCAGTGGTCATGTATGGATGTGAGAGTTGGACTGTGAAGAAAGCTGAGCGCCGTAGAATTGATGCTTTTGAACTGTGGTGTTGGAGAAGACTCTGGAGAGTCCCTTGGACTACAAGCAGATCCAACCAGTCCATTCTAAAGGAGATCAGTCCTGGGTGTTCATTGGAAGGACTGATGCTAAAGCTGAAACTCCAGTACTTTGGCCACCTCATGTGAAGAGTTGACTCATTGGATAAGACTCTGATGCTGGGAGGGATTGGGTGCAGGAGGAGAAGGGGATGACAGAGGATGAGATGGCTGGATGGCATCACTGACTCGATGGACGTGAGTTTGAGTGAACTGGCGATGTTTGAGGAGTTGGCTATGGACAGGGAGGCCTAGCGTGCTGCAGTTCGTGGGGTCACAAAGAGTCGGACACGACTGAGAGACTGAACTGAACTGAAACAAAGATAAGGACTAACCCACGTTACAGAAATACAATCACTTTGGCCTTTATTCTCAGTAAAACGTTTTTATTTTTCCCTCAAGTTTTAATTTGACAACCAGGAATTGAGTTTATTTTGCTCTACTAGTCTGTGTGTGTGTGTGTGTGTGTGTGTGTGTGTGTGTGTGTGT